>NC_057810.1:62492522-62518908 GCF_018294505.1 Triticum aestivum | reverse complement strand
AATATCCCGTGGAGTCCTGTTTTGCGGTACTCCACACCCCTCCTAATGAACAGGACCCCCGTTTCGACCGTAGCGCTCCAAGACAAGTCTGTTTCGTCCATTTTGCGGTACGCCACACCCCTCCCGATCAACAGGACCCCCGTTTCGACTGTAGCGCTCCAACACAAGTCCGTTTCGTCCATTTTGCGGTACACCACACCCCTCCCGATCAACAGGACCCCCGTTTCGACCGTAGGAGGTCCGTTTCCTTCGTTTTGCGGTATGCCAGACTCCTCCTGATGAACAGGATCCCGTTTTGAACGTGGCCAGACGAACACAAGGCCATTTCCTCCGTTCTGCGGTACGCCAGGCCTCATTTCCATCGCCTGTTCCATCCAAGCCCTCTCGATGAACACGACCACACATTCTGTTCCAACCCAGCCGGTTGGCTCCCCATGAACACGACGATGACGCTGTTTCTCCGTTCTGACCCAGCCATGTACATGAGCGCTAGCCGTACGTATATATGCGCGAGTAGGCGTTCGAGACCCCACCCGTATGTACACATACGTGGCCGTATTTTCTTTCTTGCGCACTGGCCGATGTACGTATGTGTACATGCTACGTGCGCGCCTCTACTACGACACGTGCGCACCTCTACATCCACCAGTATGTACGTACACGTTCGCGACCAGAATGACAACGCTACATACGCTTCGACCAGGTGGGTCCCGACTGTCAGGCACTTCCTTGCATGCGAAGATGTAGCTGGTGGGTCCCAGCAGTCAGGGGGCGAATCGTTTTTTTTGCCCGGACGCACTTCCTTGCGTGCGAAGGTGTAGCTAGTGGGTCCCAGCAGTCAGGGGGGAAATGTTTTTTCGTGAAATACGGTGGCCCGTCCGGTGGGTCCCTGCTGTCAGGTGGAGGAATAATTATTTTGCGCATAATAAGGAGGCACTTCCTTGCGGCCGCCGTGGACCCAGCTGTTAGCCTCTCCACATACAGTCCACGTCCGATGGAAGCCGTTCCTTGACCATGTTGATCACGCCATGCCAAGAGCACCAGGGTGGTGGACGATGGCGAGGCCTAGGAAGGGGACGACGCGGAGCCGGGGAAGACGCGGCAGTGGATGCCCACGCATAGAGGAGTATGAGGGTTCACTGGTTCGCTACGGTGTAAGGCTGCCGTCGCCGCAGAATAACAGTTAACATGGGGTGTGGGTGAGTAGAGGGATGGCCTGGCCAGTGGTGACAGTAGTAGGGGGCGGTGAGGCCTCTGCCGCATCGCAGCCAGCCACGGGAGGCAGGAGCACGAGGCACGACCGGCGCTGGTTTGGGCGACTGGAGCAAGAAGACCAGAGGTTGAAGAAGCACTACGGCCGTTGGATGGACATTCTATGGTCACTGGAGCTAGAATCGTGCATATTGACTAAGTTGACAAAGGCCTTTGTCCCCGTCAACTTAGTAGGCCCACAAGTCAGCCTGCCACTATACTGGGTCCCAGCTAACAGGGGGAGTATTCATTTTTTTGTGCGTAATAAGGACGCACTTCCTTGCGTGTGAAGATATAGCTGGTGGGTCCGAGCTGTCAGCGGCGGTAACGTTTTTTTCACGAAATACAGAGGCCCTTTCGATGGTCCCTAATGTCAGGTGGTGGAATCATTATTTCGCACGTAATAAGGAGGCATTTCCTTGCGTGCGGCCGTGGACCCAGCTGTCGGCCTCTCCACGTATAGTCCACTTCAGATGCATGTCGGTCGTTGACCATGTTGACCAGGCCACGCCGAGAGCACTAGGGCGGTGGACGACGGCGAGGCCTAGGAAGGGAACGACACGGAGGCAGGGAAGACTCGGCAGTTGTTTCCCACGCGGAGGGGAGTACGACTGTACAAGGGTTTACTGGTTCGTCTGCCGTCGCCGGAGAATAACAGCAGGTGTGGGTGAGTAGAGGGATGGCTAGGCCAGCGATGGGAGTACGGTGGGGCGGTGAGGCCTGTGCGGCAGCATAGCCGGCCGCGGGGAGGAGGGAGCAGGCAGTCCCACCGGCGCTTGTTTGAGAGGCTGGAGTAGGAAGAGCAGAGATTGAAGAAGCACGACGGCCGTTGGATGGACATCCAACAATCACTGCTTGTGCGTCAACCTTTTTTTAGGAAAGTCACAAATCTATGGAAAACAGCATACAACCCATCTGCCATTATTTCTAATAATTTACAGCCCATTTGCTAATTCTTAAGGTTTTTTTGGAGCCCATATTCTTTTTGTTAGCATTACAGCCCATATTGTGGCCACAGTTAAAAAATCATACGAAATTTTGCATATTTCAGTGCGGTCCGAACTGTTTTTAATCCCAAAATTCCGACTCACATTCAAACTGATTTTAAAAATTAATGTATATCAATATAAAATCAAACAAATTCTCCACGCATAAAAATTAATGTAATTTAAAATCTTGAAATAAAAAAAAGATATTTGAAACTAATTGCCGGTTTGATGTGTTTTAAAAATGTACAGCCCATTTCTCATTACTAATGGGTCATTTTCTCGGCCAGCCGAATGAAAGCTCTCCTCGTCTTGAAAGATTTGCTGCCCAACAGGCCTGACAAAGCGACTTACTTGGCAGGTCACAAAAAAACTGGGCTATGGCCGTGGACCCAGCTGTCAACCTTATTTTGCATATTTCGGCGGAGTCTGAACTGTTGTAATCCCGAAATGATAAACATTTTTTTAAGAACTTATTGATTTGCCAAAAAAAATCGTTTTGTTTCTGTAAGAAAATAAGACATGGGACAATTGAGTTGGTTTAATGGAAAACTAGTGGTAAAAAAATCAGCGCTGGGTGGGAAAAACAACAAAAATAAGGATGTAAATATGAAAAGGGAATTTTATGTGTTTTCAATATAATGATACGTGTATATGAACTAGTAAAACTATAGGTAGAGATTAGAAAACGGATGTAGGACATGCATTTCAAGAGGAAAATAGAACTGGACTGTGTGTTTGATTCAGTAAAAAAACTGCCTGCGGATGTTGTAAGACAAAATATAACTAACGCTGGCGGGCCAGAGGCCAGTAGATACCTGCTGGCTCTTTGTGCCCCGTTGTCATCATGGGCCGGGCCTGGTAAAAACAAAACCAACCCTGGGCTGTCTACAGCCTAGTTGAAACTTGCTCGACCTGAAAAAACAATATACATGCTCAATAAACGAGAGAATTCTGCAAGTACAGACTGATAACTGGGATGTAGCACGGATATTGTTTTTTTATCATGATAATAAGTGCATGCACTTGTTTCGAAAAAATTGGAGAACTGGGAATTCGAACGGCAGGTGCTTATGCTACCCATCAAATAAAAATCAGGTGCCTGAAAATTCGTTTCGAAACAAATGATTCAGCTTTATATCCACGTCGACCCTCGGCATGATGGTTGGAAAAAAATGCAAGTTCATACCAAAAGATCATTAACAACAATACCAACTTGCGGATGACAAGGTAGTACAACTACCAATACCAAACTAACTTATAATCTTTTTACTCCTGGCCCTAGTGTTCGTCTGGTAGAAAATCTTGCAGAGGACCAGCTCCCGCTCCTTCTCTTGCTCCAGGTCCCCGAGGTGGTACTAGTGCATCACCCAGTTGGTCCTCTGCTGGTCGAAGTTCTTGTTGGTGTGCAGCACCAGAACCTTTTTTGTTGCCCATCTGCCGGCCGTTGACCATCACCGGCAAGGTATTGCCGGTCTTGTGCCACATCGCGTGCATGCCGCACTCCGATTGTATCTTGCGACGCGTCCACGTGCCCCTTTTAAACACCCTAGAATTGTGCTGGAAGAAATGCTTCTTAGGCCACTCAGTGTGATACCTGCAGTATTGTGGAATACATGTTTTAGTGTACATAGTTGGCATTTTCATAACATCTTTGGCATGTTGCAGTCACTTTTTTCACTTTTTATTAACTGTCAAATTGTAATTGCGTCACTAGGTCTGCGTCTAAAAAGAAAAATAGAGCTACAAACAAAGGAATATGTTTGTGCAAGTAGACGGCCGATCGGTGTCTTACCTGGAAGTTTCTCAGGTTGGTTGTAGTATATGTCGTGCTCGCTGTCGATGGTTGGTATGAACAAATCAATGAGAAACTGAAATCTCATGCTGTCAGCACTCACATTGGCCTCAAGGTGCTCGATCAGCTCCTGATCCGTGGGATCGAACTTGACGCCAGCCGGCAGCACCGACCAATCCTTCTTCAACTTGCATCGGTAATTCCAGTTATATGGTACTCAATGTATGATCAATCGACTGTTTTAAGTGAATGATGAAAGATTTTGACAGATAAGTGGTACTCCAAATATGAAGTCCAGAATACCCAAACATGCCGCCGGGATTCTTGTGTCACCTCACGCACAGCTTGTTGTCACGTCAATTGAATGTGTGGACATGATGAATAATTTGACCGACGTATACTAGTACTGCTACCGTACTACTTACTAGTCATATTTAGTGTCACAATTTGTACATAGGTTTAAATAACAAGTACGCACTTGAAGCCTAACTATCAGCATGAATACATGGCTCAGTCTAGATATCAACACGAATCAAGTTGTGCATATTTGCTGTTGGCATGAACCACATCGCCGCATGTCGGGTTTGCAAAAGTCATCCATCGCATGGAAGCTTGATGCCTTTCACACACTGAAGATTATCTGGCATGGTCATAATCATACCCCAAGTTAAAAAAATAAGCCAATGGCTTTCATATTCTAGCAATATGTCATGGTTCAAACATCATGTAACAATGAGAGGAAAACAACTATGACAGTGCCTACTCTTATTCTACCATAGCACTTACTACTACTGTTCTCATATCAACTCTAAGCAATAACATGCGTTGTTATAAAAATCTTGTAAATGAGAGTAACATATAGCAATCATGATGTTATGCTCATAATTTGTATTCTAACAATCATTAGATGCCAATTGTTCTCATATCAACTCTAACAATAACATGTGTGGTCATAAAAATCTAGGAAATGAGAGGAACATATAGCATGATGTGGTTATAGACATGCTATGTATTCTAAATTTGTAACAAATGAACAGGCAGTCGTATTCATAAGGTAAATATGAGATGAGATAGAACAATTACACGACGATAGATTCCACCAGTATAGGCAGCCAATCTGTGCGTCGACTGCATAAATGATGCCATCGTGCACTATAGCATCAGACAGAAATGTTGCCTCAACAGGATTGATGATGAGCCATAACCATGTATGGCGACCGGATTCCAGATAGACTAATCCCATGTTGAACAAGGCAATGAGCTTGTAATCCATGTAGTCTTCTGATGGTGTGGGCACTTCATAGATTACAACTTTCTGCAAACAAAGGTCGAGCCAAAAGCTTGACGCGTCTCGTGCGTAGTAGGCAGGAGTGTCCGGTGGGCCGCGAGGCTCGATGGCGGCGGTATCCAACAATGGAAGGGTGATCTCTCGCTGGGTGTAGATATCCACGAGACGCCACGGACTACCGGAGTGGTGGATGAGGACGATCCAGTTGGCCTTCATGCCCGCCCAGTAGTGGCCGTGCATGAAGGACAGGTGGACGGGTAGTGGTAGCATGTTGAGGGGCACCACGACAACCTCCGTAGAATCGTCAAGACGGTGTCCGGGCCACCTGCGAGGATCGGGTATCAGCAAGCAGGGTGTCTTAAAAAGAGCCGGTCGGTTGCATACGAGTAGACGGTACAAAGACACCGAGCATGCGGCCAGATGGACGGTGCTGAGTAGGTCCATACGACTACAGATCTGCTCTAAGAGAACATCAGGGAGGGAATTCCAATCGCGGCTCTGTGTGTCAGTCGGTTCTTACATTGGGGTTTTCGGTGCCTGCGAGCCAGCGGGGAAGTGGATTCTGGCGGGCGGGCGAAGAAGCTTTTCCTCGTGTGGCCGAGCAGTGAGCGGGGGGATATGGTACGCGCAAGCTACCAAGGAAGATGGCGCGGGCGGGCGAGCAGTGAGCGGGGGTAAATGGTGTGCTGTCGACGATGGGGAAGAGAGGAGGAAGAAGAAGAGAGGAGGAAGAAGAGTGGAAGACAGGGAAGAAAGTGCATTAAATCTCAATTCTACTAGTACTACTACCAGGATATACCGTCCTTCGAAGTGTAAATAGTTACACCGATGACATGTGGGTCTACCACAAGAGGGCCCATATGTCAGTTAATGGAGGACAGAGGTGCGCAGGCATATTTGGGGAAGCGTGCTGTACTGGAAAACATGATGGCAGTACTTGGTAAGGCTGATTTAGTAACACCAACACGCTGGTTGAGCTTATTAATTACGTGTCCCATCTGCTGCAGCGTGTATTGTCACTTCACTGCGAAGACTAGTTGAATAGTTCTCTCTGACCGAGATGGGGAATAATGGATCGCGAGGACTTCCTTTCTATAGTATCCCTATGCCTCAACGCTCACTTCACTCATTTTGCTCCGTACCTAGTCACTTGTTGAAATCTGTAGAAAGACAAATACTCCGTATTTGGGAACAGAGGGAGGCTTTTACTCCGTATTTGGGAACAGAGGGAGTATCACCATATGGAAGGAACAGAGGAAGGTTGAAATATGAACATGTCAATGGGAGGGAGTAAGCCCCATGCATGCATGCATGCATGCATGCAACATGCAACACTCACACGTACACATGGACGAACGCAACACTCACGCACCCATGCGGGACACAGCACATGATGCAACACACACGCTCACGTTCAAGTGCTCAACCTACTCCCTACGTCCGTGAAAGACTGTACTACATTTAGAGATTTACACATTGACCAGGGCATAATTAACGACAAAAAGTATCAGACTTATGTGTGCGTGCGACCATTGAGAGAAGAAGATTAAATGAAGGTCGTTGCATGCTATAATTAAGGATAGACATGTAGCCTATACCTACAGCACAAGTTGGTGCATTAGTCAATCAATATCGATTTAGATTAAAGGCTAAATGCATTGGAAGTGTAGATGTACATCATGTACTACACTCTTTGTTTTTTGCTGGCCATAGTGGGGGTAACATAACTAGTATCATGTACTTGGGACTCGCAAACATGCTTATGTGGCAAACAATTAAAGAAGAGAGAGAGGGTAGTAGTAAACAAAGGTAGATACCGTAGCACAATAAATGTTATGCTACTACTCCCTCCTTTCCGGTTTATAGGGCTCAATTCAAAAATCTCACCAATCAAGGTATATGGTGAGTGGTGGAATACTTTTTGTAGTTTCGCAAAAGCACCTAATTAATGCTCTTGTTTTCCTCAAAAGATTATGGTGGTGTTTGGTTCTCTAGTCCTAGGACTTTTTCTAGTCCCTAGGACTTCTTGAAAAGACTCTCAAGGAGGTGCTTCTAAGGACTTTTAGCAAAAAGTATAAAAAAAGTCCCACCTTGTTTGGTTTGCTAGGGACTTTTTCTAGTCCCAACACAAAAAGTCCCTGGAACCAAACACCGCCTATGTTTATCAATGCATTAATTGCAATGCATGCATGCATAAAGTACATGCATTGGTCAATTTTCTCTTAATACTTGCATGCAAGGATTTAATGCACCTTGGAATCTGAATATGTGATGGAAAACAACCAAATTGAGTCTTATAAAATGGAAAAACTAAAATTTTGAGATAAGCCCTATAAACCGGAAAGGAGGGAGTATGTGTCATGCATGGCAATAAATGAGACCATCTATGATACTATGCACTATAGATGTAGTATCATATGCATGATACTAGTATATGTTACTGTCCACTATGACCAGCCTTATAGCCGATGTACACTCTTTGTTGGAAGACCGATGGAGTACACGTGCATGCACTCACATACACAGCCAGGGCAGTTCGCGCGCAAGGGTTGGACTCATGTTGCGCCTGCGTAAAGTTTTGTTTAACTGATTTCTTTGCTCTGCCAACTGACAGGTGGGACCCAGAAACTAGGTGACAATTTAACCAGTCAACAAAGTGCCACGTCGACTATGTGGCCGGTCAGTAGGGTGCAATACGGTGCTCTACGATGAGCTAGTGATCGTATAATCACCGCAAAACTATATATAGTGATCGTAAAGAGCGTATTGTTACATACGTTGACCGCCAGTGTATTTTTCTATTTCAAATTAAGCCATATTAATCGGAAAGGATGCAGTATGGACTACTACTAGTACTAGTACTGCTTTGATGTGTCCTGTCAACTCGCCTAACGAGGAGAGGCTTGCTTACTATGCCTCTCCCTCGCCCACGCGCGCGGTGGTTCGCAGGACGAGGAGAGGGTTTTGACTACAGCCCTCTCCCTCTCCCTTGCCCTCGCCCTCGCCCTCGCGGTGGACGTGCATCTGTTCAATCGGTGTCAGATTGCCAGAAGCATACTATACTGTAGTATCATCATTGTTGGACCTTCCGAAGAGGCGAAGAGCCAAGTGCAAGGTTCACACGAGTACGAACTGTTGAACCTCCCAAAGAGGCAAAGAGCCAAGCGCAAGGTTTTATAGGAGTTGTCGTCCTAGTAGGAGTGTACTACAACTATAGCGAACGATGCTACTGCATGATGCCGCCACGTCACGTATATTCAAAGCTGTGCCACCTTTTTTCTCAAAGAGCGTGTTGGAGCCCGTGCAACAACCACACAAGTTGCACATACACATAACACATTTACTAGTAAGAAATTCTAAAGGACAAATGCCAGTATGCCACACAAGTTCATCTCCAATTCATGTGATAAATTTCTGCACGACTAGTCCACATATATTCACAGCACTACCGTTCACAATTACCGCACTCCACTTACATGTTATAGATGGGCTACATGTCCTCCTCCAGGTTCCAGTCCCAGGTGTTCTTCATGGATGGCATGATCCATAGCGGTGGGCAACGGGAATCATTGTCGCAGCTTTCTAGTCCGGTTCCACACGATGGAGACTCATCCAAGTTGAAGCGGCATAAATCAGGGATAGCGTGTCCCAGCATGTCATTCATCCGGCGGTGTGCAATGAAGACATAACCATGCTTCATGAAAGGCAGGCCTTCCGTGTCGTGCACGGAAGGTGGCATCCGCTTCACAATGGGGTAGCTGTCCCCGATGAAAAGCGAGTACTCTCCAAGAGTGTTCCACGGCACCCACGTAGCATCACGGGGGTCGAACTCGGTGTTGTTCATCTGGTACACGCGGCATCCCAGATCTGGACACATGGTGACGTACATAGTCAAGGTCCATGCATAATATTGTTGTGCTCAAATATGGTGGTCAGTAATACTGTGCAGCAAATAGTACTACTCCAGTATAGAGGATGTAAAATAACCGGCTTATTATATATAGCCACACTCTTGGCTACATGGATGAGATAGTAAGACATGGAAAAACAAAAATGGTGGCAGCTAGTGGGTTCAAGTCTTCAAGGGCCTAGCTAGCTATACGCGTCCTCCAAGGTAAAAAGTACTCCTACTAGTACTACTAAGTATACTACTAGTACAACAATGAAAGAGAAGGCGGGAGGGTTAAAAATGGAATACCTGGGTAGATGGTGACGGTCCGATCGTGGTAGATTGTGTGACCATGTTGCACATCAGTGGTACCATGGGTAACGACTGCTAAGATAGTTGATACCAATATGCCGAAGTCAGCTACAAGGTTCCAGGTTAGACCGAATCGCGGATGCAAATGCACATCCAGGATCGGCGATCTTATTTTGATCGGGGGATGACTGGTCCATGCAAAATAATGGAGTACCATTAGGGATGCAAATGATGGTTTGTGCATTCCGTTTGTAATCTCCCATACCGTAGGATGGCAACCAGATGAAACAAGTCCCCTGGCTTGTCACCGCGAGATGCAGCCTAGATGGCGCACGGTGTCTTCGAACGTGTAGGGGTACAAATCTGCCGCCGCCAACATGCGCCAGCCTCTGCCGTTATTGCCTCTTGCTTTGTCGGCGGGTCTGCAATTGCTATCTTCTTCAATCTCATGTAGGCATCATCATACGTATTCAATCCCAGCCAGTCCAGAAGGCCAATCCCAATGGTGGAGAAGGGGTCTATCGGAACGGCCGCACTGCTGTGGATGTTGTGCAAAATGATGGTGGTATCCGGCTGGAGTATGCAAGCCAATCTTCGTTGGCACCGACCCAGACCTATATATAAGACGATGGGCAGCGGAGAAATTACAGGATGGAAATGGAATAACTAAGTACTACATGATCGAACTCCATTACTGACCTGCTCATCAGACAAAATCCGACTACCTCTCAACGTCGGCAACTCTAGCGGAGTCAACATGCAACCATGGCCAAGGAGCGGTGGACTGTTTGAAGGATTATCCCATAGAAGAACCTTCTCCTCGAGGACGCATGGAAGACCAACAAGCATGGCCATTTCCCAAGCTTGTTTAAGCAGCATCTTGAAAAAGTTGGTGCAGGAAGCACTGAGTCTTGCGGCGGTGAGGACGTCGGAGCGGCATGCGATTTCTCCCAGAGGATTGTCGTCCAAGGTCTCCCAGCCCCGACGAGGAGGAGAACCGCCTGGCGAATCCATGGGAGCAGCAACGAACTGCCTTCTCTTCGGGGGAGGGGAACTGGCAAGGAGGAGATAAGAGCGTAGTAACCGCAGGGCCTCGTCCCTTCCAACTGTAGATCGTTCCTCAGCGAAGGGGTGAGGCTATTATTTACTACTAGTACTAGCATTATGGAATGTTATGGGATTGCATTATACTGTAAATAATAGCACTAGTAAGAAATTTTTGGCACTAGGTATTGGTTTTTGGCGTGGATTAAGAAATTTTGGGTATGTTTTTGCCATTTTTTGTACACGCCAACTAGTGTCAAAAAACGTCTTACATTATGTGACAGAGGAGTACGTACTCGTACTGTAGCAGTACTAGTACTACTTTTCTCAACTAGTAGTGCGATGTACTATACTTCTTGTCTAGTTCTAGTATAGTGCACCAGTTTTGAAGTCTTGAATCTCAGGGCCAAGGAGCTACAGTTGGAAGTCGAGGGTACTACTATTCTCTAGAACCATCGTTGTACTATCAATGCAGGGAAAGTACACCTGCATAGTGGCCTAGTGGGTACACTTTGTGCTCTATTCAGCCGCTCCTCTCACGCACACACTAGCAGCTTGTTTATCAGCGACGGTTACTGCGGGGGCAGAATATTTGAGTTATTTGATACAACGAGACTAGGCTTTTCGCTTCCATTTGTGGAGGTGTAATGGATATCGTCGAACTTTGTTAGTAGTTCCTTCTTTATGAAGAGATGAAGCAAAGCTTTTGCCACCGTTTAAAAAAAGCACGTCAATAGGAATTTCTTTTATAGTAGAGCCGATAATGGAGTGAAGTCCATGCGTGCAACTCCACAAGCTATAGAGTAGTAGTAGAGCACTTTATGTGCAGAGCCATATTGCATAGTTCCCAATGCCCTGCCAGGCTTTTCCGGCTCCTCGGGCTTAATTGGTAGGTGCTAGTTTAAATATGCTACTAGCTGATGAGGAAGCTGCAAGCGAGGTGCGGCTAGGGCGAGCACGCGAGCCACGAGATGCTGGGAAGGAAAACCTGTTCCCGTGGCTAGGCTATCCAGTGCACCCAGATTGTGGGGCCGCACGTCCGTTTGACTTCAAAACTCAAACTACCCATGTAAAATATTGGCTCGCAGCAAAGTGTAGTAGTACTATTTAAAAAAAAGGCCGCCGTGTGTTCGGCCGGGATCGAACCCACAAAATGAGGCATACACTCCCGCGACCACTAGTAGTACTCGTTGGAGTACAACACAACCTAGAATCGCCTTTTGTCGCTAGTAGTACATACATTGTTCCTTACAAGAAACCCCTATAATACAAGAAACCACTAAAATGCCAAGAAACTACTACCACTTGCATACGTGGCAGACTTAAGATAAGACTACCTTATCAACCATTGTACATGCTCTTACCAACAAAAATCCTCGAGTGACCTCCTACCTCCGGCCCTTCCACCTAGTCATCCTCGGCCATGGAACGCAGCTACCGCCGCCGGCAAAAGGCAAGGTCAAAACCGCCGGCGGTGCGGAGCCCATGTTGCGGCAGCCCGGATGCTAGCTCCGTCCGGCGCTCGCGGCCGCTAGCTAGCCAAGATAGCTCCGCCCAGCTGCTTGTCTGCAAGGTTTGCTAGCTAGATTGGCACGGAAGCGCGGCGGCTTGCTTGCGAGCGCCGCGCTAAGGCCAGCCATCTGGGTCGAGCGAAGGCCAGCACGGCGGCTTGCTCGCTCGTGAGTCACGCTCGGGCCAGCCTGCCAACCCGTGCGGAGGCCAGCGCGGCGTCTGGCCTGTCCGGCAGAGCGGCGGCCAACTCACTCATTACCAGCGCTACCGACGAACACGCATCAATACTGTTTGAAGTAATGTTCAGGAAAAATAATGATTTGAGGGGGAATAACAGGATAGAAGGTCAGATGTGGGTCCCTCGTGTCAACGATCAAACAAAATGTGTTGGTTTAAGCTGCCTCGTCAGCACGTACGTGTGGGCCAACCCTGTCATAAATGGGTTTAAACAAACCTAATTGGTAGGAGTACTAGGTAGTAGTTTTTGGCGTGGATTAAGAAATTTTGGGTATGTTTTTGCTATTTTTTGTACAATAGATTCTTCCTAGGGCTGGTTGAAAGTGGTAGTTTTTTGTTAAATACTCTACATATTGTAAGTAGGAGTGAAAGTTAAGCTTTGGAAGCCAATAAGCAAGGCTAGTTACATAGCGCATATGTGTACATGATTGAAATTAAATATCAACCATGAGTGACTAATATCTTGATGGAAAACTCGAAACTATGGAATACTAGGAAAAAATGCATGATTGAAATACTAGCAATGTTCATGTCCGTTGCAACGAATCATAATTAGAATAATACTTATTCACAAACTTGGTACAAAACACTCTAGTTTTGATATACATATGTCACTAGAGATATATTATGTTTCAATTATAATATATTCCTTGGGCTGTTTTGGTGAGCTCAAGGAGGGATGTGGTTGGTTTTAAGATACTAATTATGGGTTTTTCTGCAAATTGGTAGACAAGTGGGATGTTGGTTAGAAAAGGCAACAACTTACCTCACAATTGTTAGATGTAGATCTAATGGTCAGAAATGACGGATGGTAGACACACCAGCATCACCAACTTAGTCTTGTTTAGGAGTACTAGCAAGATCCGTGCATTGCATGGTACATCAAGATGCATTTTTTTTATAAAACACTTGTTGTGATTGACCCTTGCGGGAGTAATCCCATGTGTAAAAACTAATGATATCTTAAGAAATATGAGATAAGGTGAAGAGGAGTGGGGTGTGGTGGTGGTTGGTGGGGGACTGAGCGGAGCCATGGGGATTGACGACACCGGCAGCGGCAACCAGGCCAGTTTGTTCCAGAGGCTTCCTTTCTAAATTGCTCAACAATGAGGTTTTTTGGAGATAAGGATGAACGAGGGAAGGCCTTCTCTGCAAATGTGGAGAGGGGTGCGGGTATCTTTTAGTTTAATTTCCATCCGTCAGATATAGATCTGACGGTCTATATTGCAACATGGCACATGTACCATCATCACCAACTCGGTTTTTTATTAGAGAAGAAATATAAGTATGGAGATACAAATGTATTATCGATACTTGCTTCCGTAAACTAGCATCTACATTCTATTCAATGCCTCGGCATGTGGGGCCTTAGCACAATGACTTCTCGACTGTGTAAAACAAAGATTTTCCCGTCGCCGACAAGGAGGGGGTGACGGCGGCGCACTTTTTGGCTTGGTCTAGTCCTAGTAGTCATACTAGGTGGTCTAAGCATGTGTAGATTTATTCTTTTTCACGTCTCGTGTTCGCCGTACTACCACGACTGTTGATGAATAGACGGTAAGTTATTCACGGGGAAACCCTTGTTGAGCGTGTTTGCGAGAGAGAGAGACAGTGTGCGTGTGTGATATGTTAGAGACTGAGGCAATGATAACAGATTCTTTGTATCTATGTGTGTGGAGGATAGAGAAAGACATGTACATGGGGGCTTTGTGTTGTGTAACATGGAGACACATGTACATAATTAGAGAGTGAGTGTGTGAGATACACATGCGGACATGGGGAGAGATGAGGATCCAGATAAATGGGTGTTTGTGCGTGTCTGTGTGTGTTTGTGCACGCATTTGTGTGTGAGAGGGAGAGAGTGTATGTGGAGTAGAGAGACCACTTATGATGTAAACCTAGTATAAGGTAAGGGGGAATGGTGTGACATGTGTAGTAGCGGGATAGCACGGGTGCGGGCGGGGGGAGCAGACTATTTGGAAGAGACATCAAGTGTGTGTTTGGGAGAGGGGTGTGAGAGCAAGAGAAAGAGAGAGCTAGCGACGGACAGAGATAGAGAGGAAGAGAGGGGGCGAGAGGGGTCGTTTGTGTCCATAAATGGTGTATAGATAGGGAGACAATGTTGATGTTGTTCAAAATTGGCCTATGAATGGAGACACAAGGGAAGCGAGTCATCGTGTGTGTGATAGGGACTTCATGAGAGATCTAGAATAGATGGTGTAGAGAACAATGTGCAAAATCGAGAATGATTATACATTAGGGAGCTATGCGAAGAGTCACGACATATATGTATATAGGGAAGGAGCTGGGGCGGGTCCGCATGTGGGAGAGATAGAAAGAGGAGAGTGGTGCACAAGGAGACAAAGTGTGCTCGTTTGCAGTGGGGGTGGTGTGTGAGGTGAGTGCGCGAGAACCACATAACTAGGGAGGTAGACATTTGGGGGCGACGTTTTGTGTGTATGGGAAATATACACTCTACATAGTGCGTGTGCTTGGGTAAGAGAGATAGCGGGAGACCTAGAGAGTGAGGGAAAAGATGTGTGCATGCCCGAGAGACAAAGTGATAGAGACCTATGTTGGGGTCCGGACTTTAGAAGAGAGAGGGGTGTTAATGTGCTCGTGTGTTGGTGTTTGGGGGAGAGAACGACTTATCTATGTGTGTGTGTGTGGTGGTGGTGGGGGGGGTTGACTTCAGATAAAGAGTGAGGTGTCTATATTTGAGGGACTTTAGCGTAATTGAGATATTGTGCACTCATGGTTGATCAATTTGTTTCAGAGTTTGTACTATGGGATAACGATACTTTTGAACATTCGTGATATACCTTGATGTACCAGAATTACAAATCTAAGATTGGAATTTTGGAATTCGACTCCATCATTAGCTTTTGTAATTCATTTAAATGGAGGTACATTTTTTAAGCCGGGATTTCGTGATTTCAAATTCATATATCAAACCTAGAGTTATACACATATGGGCATGTTCAAACTTTATAGTCATCCACTTTATTCATACACATACACATTTTTGCTTTTGTCATCATATTTAGGATAAACACATTTGGAATTTCATTTGAATTGGACCGTATGATGGTATTTGCTTGTAGTAGCTCAATGATCCATATTTGAATTGAATGGACAATCTAAGTTTCGAGTTGGAGACATTGATTTTAAAAACTTGCACATTTTTTTGCGTGCAAAACAAACAAATTGTCGGCCATGATATCAAAGTCGGCCGTACGAGAGCAGAATACTTATAATTTTAGGTGCCAAAAGATTTCAAACTTCCCGCTTACATAGAAATATCACGCGCCCGAAAGTTTAGTCCTGCGATATTCCTGTTTTACCCCTGCCACATGAACGGAAAAGGGCTGCTTTGGTAACTCCATTGTTTTCCCCTCTTTGCCCCCAACATTCTTCCCCAGAGCCCCTCCCCTTCCCCTCCCCGACCCCCCCAACCACGGCAAGCCGCCGAATCTAGCCCTCTGCCGCAGCGGTGGACCTCACACCCTGCCGGATCTACCTTACGCACCTTGGAACCCCCAACTGCCAACTCACCACTTCACCGGAGCCACTTCAGCGATTGGCTTGTCCACCACTCCAGATCTCCTTGACTGCCATCATGGTCCACCGCACCGGATCTGCTTATCTAGCGCCCTCGTCCACCACAGCGTAGGCCCTTCACTGACTCCCTCGTCCGCCCCTTCGCTGGCCCTTCATACAAGCCCTCGTCCGCCGCAATAGATCCGCCTCACCGAAAGCACTGTACAACGCGCCCGCCGAAGCCTTCGTCCACTTAACCGGTCCCGCTCCATGGACGCCATATTCAACTCCACCGGCCCTGCTTTACCGATGCCGCAGCCTCATCAGGTTATTTCGATTTGTATTCCTTCGTTTTTTCTCTTTATCGTGCAACAGTTCACTTACCACAGATGAGCTTTCTTGTATGTCGACAGGCGCAGCAACCCGTAGAACTGGAGCCGCTTCAGCGACGGCGACAGCCGGCCCAAACTCAACCGCAACACGAGCACCATCGACGATCCTGAGCTATCAAGTATGACAACGATACCCATACGCTGCCGAGAATCAGGTACTATTATCCAACGGTCGGCGCCTATGTTCACTTTCCTAGCATAAGCACCGCACCTTTGAATTTCTTCAGGGCATCATTCAGCTTTTCATGAGACGCGTTATTCTGCTTGCACCTGTAGGGCCATACTTCTGGTAGTGAACATGTTACATGTGCTAAATTACATACCAATGCACATATAGTTAATATTCTTTAGCTTTGTTCTGATGCCACCTGTTGGTTCCATCAGACTGCTTAATTTTCTCTATGCTTAATTACACATCAGCAAACTAGCATGTGGTTCTGCTGCTTTTTATTTGTTTTACCCTACATTTTCTTATGCTAGCTATTACATCACTGCTCCGAGCCTCTGTTCATTACTTGTTTGTGTGTTCTTGATCTTCCCAAGTTGCATGACTAATTTGATGCTTCTATTAATTATGGAGCTGCCAACCCCATCAAGCAAAATATTCGTTCTTTTGGGGCTGGCACCTCGAACAAGCATAAAAATAGAGGGAAGCAGATGTATTGTCGTGTATGCACACACCCTTCTTTCATTAGTTTAGATGAACCATTGATGATCAATTCGGACCAGTGCATGCGATTAAATTTAATTTTACCTAAATAGAGGGTGCAGAATAAACTACAACAACTAGATTTGCAACCACGGGATGCTGACGATATCTTCAAAGAACATTGCAACAGCAGCGAGGCTCCACAGCAACATATGGTAAGCTAGTGTTTTTTAGAACATGTGAAATGTAATGCGAGTGGGCTGCTTTCTTGGCTTGTGCCCTCAACCTGTAATCCTACCGAATTACAAATAGTTCAGTTGTCTGCTTTGTTGTATTGCTTGATTCGAATGCTTGTTTGTTGTTACGCTATTGAAAGTGCGTTATATCAACTAGAGGGCGGGTGAATAGGCGATTTTTATGAATTCTTCACTGAGGAATTTGCCGGTGAGGAAATTCCTTAGCGAAGAACTACTTGCAGGGGAATAAGTACTCAGAAGTAAGCATAACAGAATACAGGCATGGTCATCATGATGAAATGAAGACACGCACAGAGCACAGAAAGCGTAAACACAGGATAACACAAGATGAAGACAAACAGACTGAAGAAATTGAACTGAGGAAATTGAGAAACTCTTCAGTCAAAGTCTTCAAACATAGATATGAACAATCACTCAACACAGTAATGAGGAAATGAAAGAGTTCAGGGAATAGAACCAGTAAGGTTGGTGAAGATAATGATTTGGTCGACCAATTTCAACTGCTGTCTCAGTTGTACGTCTGGTTGGAGCGGCTGAGTATTTAAACTTGAGGGCACACAGTCCCGGACACCCAGTCGTTGAGCACGCAGCACAGGACACCAAATCCTCACTGTATTCTCCTTGAACTAAGGTCACTCAGACCTCGTCCAATCACTCATGGTAAGTCTTCAGGTGACTTCCAAACCTTCACAGACTCGGTCACTCGGCGATCCACAATTCCTCTTGGATGCTCTAGACCATGACGCCTAACTGTCTGGAAGAAGCACAGTCTTCAAAGGTAACAAGCGTCGGATCCACGCAGGATCAATCTCTTAAGTGATGCTCAATCACTTTGGGTTTGTAGGTGTTTGGGTTTGGGTTTTTCCTTACTCGATGATTTTCGCTCAAAGTCCTCGGAGGATGGGGTGCTCTCAAATGACAAGTGTCAGTTTCTCTCGGAGCAGCCAACCAGCTAGTGGTTGTAGGGGGCGGCTATTTATAGCCTAGGGAGCAGCCCGACATGATAAGACATAAATGCCCTTCAATGATATGACCGTTAGGTGGATAAGATATTTTGGGACAGCTGGCGCGTAGCACAACAACGGTCGGAAATTTGACTCTGAAATTCCTCAGGGCTATCATGTTCCTCACTGTGTAGGCAATCCGCACTGGCGAATTCCTAACTCCTCAGTCAGAACAAATTCCTCAGCGACCAGAAGAACTTCGTCTCTGTCACTGAAGAAATTTACTGAACTGTATGAGATTTCCAAAGGCTTCACTCGAAGGGATTGGTAGGTGTAGGATTCTGAGTTGAGCATCACATGGAAAGTTTTCCTTAGTATTTCCTCGACCCCCTTTAACAGTACGGTGTTTCCTATGACTCAAGAAAGAGAAAAACAAAACTATGAAAACGAAAGTCTTCAAGCTTCATATTCCTCGCATGAATATCAAGTCTTCACGGACACACCAATTTCTTCACTTTCAAAGTCTTCATGAAAGTCTTCAGGAATACCAAAATCTTCAGTCAAAGATATTCATATTTAGGGGTCGACTTTTCCTGTAAATGTCAAAGTCCTCATAGACTTATAGATCTGTGTACACTCACAAATGCATTAGTCCCTTAACCTATAAGTCTTCAATACACCAAAATCACTAAGGGGCACTAGATGCACTTACAATCTCCCCCTTTTTGGTGATTGATGACAGTATAGGTTATGTTTTCAATGGGGATAAACATGCGAAGTGTAAATGCTGATATTAAGGAATTTGATTGCAAGATATAGAAGAACTCCCCCTGAAGATGTGCATAGTGAGGAATTTGGTTTTGAAGCAATGCACACTTGAAGAGTTAAATCATGGAGATCTCCCCCTATATTTTGTAATTCATACACGCATTTGACATATAATATGAAGAATTTGAAATGCATCATGAAATATGGTGCCTGATGAAATTCAGCATGCGTGCAATAATATTAATGAGGAACAAGCATGCAGAATAACGCATCAAGAGTATCAGAGCACAGTGCATCAAAAGTATCAGAGCACCATCGGGTTTAAGATTACAACTCGATCCAATAAAGTTTCAGAAGAACGACAGTTGTAACTTAGCAAAAATGCCCATATAATAGACCCGCTTGAAGACTAACTCAAATTTCTCCCCCTTTGTCATCGAATGACCAAAAGGTTCGAAACTGAGGACTAACGCCCCTAAAGAATATCAAGTTGATGGAGGAGCGTCAGCGTTGTCGGGGTCGGTTGTCGTAGTAGGGCCTTCCGCGGTGTCGTCCAAATCTTCATTTTCATTAGTGTCACGCGATGAAGAATAGGAGCTGGCCACCAAGGAAGGAACCTTGACCTTCTTGAATTTCTTCGGTGGAGGTGCAGACCAGTCAAAATTCTTCCTTGAGACCCATTCTCTTCAGATCTTCTGCGCTGTAGACATGAGATAGAACAACCCAGGTATGGTTGAAGGTTTCATGGAGGTAGTAGTGGTTTTTCTTCACTGCATTTTGTGTTGAGGTCATGTTGTGAAGAATTGAACCAAACTAATGCTTGACCCATTTATGATTATGATCAACTTTCTGATGAAGACTAAGGAGTAACTCACGATCAGTCATCACCCTGGGTGCTGTGGCTTGAGGATTTTGCTTGGCAGAGGTGTTGGCGGCAAAGTCATGTGTGGCAGAGTCATCATTGGTGGAGTAGGATGCAGCCTTGCGAAATTGACCATCCAATGGACGAATGCCTTCATCTATCACAGCAGTTGCCTTCCCTTTGTCATCAGCTGAGGAAAATGTCCGTTTGAGGACTTCAATTGGAGGCAAGTAGTTGCCGTGGTTCAGAGTGTCAGCCTTGTAATTGAGTGAAGACCTTGTCCTGATGAACCTCATAATCCATGGTGCATAAGGCTTCAGCTCAAATGGTGACATAGCAATATTCACCAGAGTCCTGATGAAGAAATCATGGAAGTTGATGGGAACGCCATGAATGATATTGAAAAGCATATTCTTCATGATGCCAACGACTTCTTCATCATTTGAGTCATGGCCTTTGATAGGACTCATTGTCTTCATCAGAATGCGATAGACAGTCCGTGGCACATACAGTAATTCCTTGATGAGGAATTTGGTTCGAGGGGCCTGCCCTAGCTTCAAAGGCTTCATCAGCACTTGCATGTAATGATTTGTAAGCTCAGGTTCGTTGTAGATGCAACGAGCACCTTCAAGGGGAGGACTGAGTGGGAGGGCACGAAGCAATTCAGTTGCTGGTGCCTTGTAGTGAGTATTGTCTGACATCCAGTCCAGCACCCATGAGTTCACATCTTCAGAATTGCCTGTGATGTGCAGCGTCATATAGAATTGAAGAATGAGTTCTTCATTCCAATCACAGATGTCTGTGCAGAAATTCAGCAATCCAGCATCGTGAAGAACACTGAGGACTGGCTCAAAGCACGGCAGAGATTCCATGTCCATGTGAGGAATGTGTTCATGATCGAAGACTTTGTCTTTGTTGAATAGCACTGAGGAATAGAAATTGGCCTGGCTGGCCGTCCAGAAACGCCTCTTCCTTATGCGAGCAGAATCATAGGGGTTGTAATCTGTGAAGAACACATGCTCGCTAAAGAAATCTTCAGCCTTGAACTTTTGCTTGCGTGAGAATGGATCCGCTGGCTTTGGCAGAGGAGTGTCAGTGAGTTGCATCATGACCTCAGGAATCGCAATCTCCGGTTCTTCAGGCCGAGGAATTTCTGGTTCCTCTTCAGTGGCAGTCTCCGTGTTCAAAAGATCTGCAACAACAGTTTCTTCAGCACTAGTGGCTGGAATTTCTTCATGCACAGACGAGGTGTGATGAGTTTCTTCAGAGCCCATTTGAACGGTTGGTGCAGGGGACTGAGGTATTTGTTGTAACAGGGTGAAGAGTGGAGAATTGGGGTGCTGACTTTCCCAAAAGTCATCATTCATTACTGGCGTAGCGCACCCAATATCCATGTCTTCATCTTCAGTTTCTTCAACACCAGTTGTCGTGGATCTAAGTCTGACAGTAGAGTGGGGGGTAGGTATGGAGAGGCAAGGTCCTAGCTATGGAGAGGTTGTAAACACGAGAGATGTACGAGTTCAGGCCCTTCTTGGAGGAAGTAAAAGCCCTACGTCTCGGAGCCCGGAGGCGGTCGAGTGGATTATGTGTATATGGATTACAAGGTGCCGAACCCTTCTGCCTGTGGAGGGGGGTGGCTTATATAGAGTGCGCCAGGACCCCAGCCAACCCACGTAATGAAGGGTTTAAGGTACATTAAGTCCGGGGCGTTACTGGTAACGCCCCACATAAAGTGTCTTTACTATCATAAAGTCTACTTAATTACAGACCGTTGCAGTGCAGAGTGCCTCTTGACCTTCCGGTGGTCGAGTGAGTCGTCGTGGTCGAGTCCTTCAAGTCAGTCGAGTGAGTCCCTCGTAGGTCGACTGGAAGGTGATCTCTTCTAAGGGTGTCCTTGGGCAGGGTACTTAGATCAGGTCTGTGACCCTACCCTAGGTACATGACTCCTTCATTAGCCCCCGAATGGATTGAGGCTTGAGTGATGAAGGAGTTGATGTTGTTTCCGATTAGCCTTCGCATACTGGTCATGCGTTGTTTTGAACTAAAAAAAATCTCTTTGTTGATAGTGAGCAACTTTTCTTCAGTCGACTCGATCCATTCTTTTCCTTCGTCGAGTGATCTTTTGGACTTCGCCGATTTCCGAGCGACGGATCGCAGGAAATCCCGCGTTTGGCAGACCGATCTGCCGTTCGCGGATTCCGCGGGATGCGAAATTTGGGGAAGCGCGCGAAGCGGGGTGGACCGCGGTGTTCGGACGGGACAGGGCATAGACGCCTCGATCCCCGCACTGCTTTTTTCGCCACGTATCGCGTCCGCGTAACTGTTCAGGATATGATTAGATCGACCGGGCCCACCTGTCATCCACTCGGAAGGGATCTTATAAATGCGCCCGGTGAGGGTTTTTTGAACAGTGCCTCAGCATTCTCTCTCTTCTCCCTTCGTCTCTGCCCAACGCGCTCGCTCTCGCCTCCGCACAACTTCCCCTCGCGCGTCCCGCCGGCAGCCATGGTCAAGGAGAAGACGGCGGCGTTGGAACGCGCGAAGAAGGCATCGGCGACGGAGAAGGCGAAGGGGATATCCACCAGTCATGGCGGGTCTTCGTCTAGATCTCTCCTGCCAAAAGGCTGGGTCCAGGGGGATTGGATCCAGTCGACCATCATGGAGAAGGATCTCCTCGACATGGCCAACGAGGGCCTGATCCCTCATGGAGCCGCGAGGCTTCCGGGGAAAGAGTGGCAGCCCCAGCCGGAAGAGGGTGAGTGCGTGCTTCTGGCTACCCATGTCGACCGCGGATTTTCTTTGCCGCCGAGCATTTTCTTCCGTGGTTTCTTGAACTTCTTTGGAGCGCAACTCCACCACTTCACCCCGAATTCTATCGCCTATCTTGCCGCGTTTGTGTCCATGTGTGAGAGTTTCCTGGGTTGTCGACCGCATTAGGGTTTGTTCAAGCACATATTCACGTGTCGCTCTCAGACCGTGAAGAAGGCGAGCCCAGGCGACGAAAAAAAACCCGAGTTGTCCAAATGTGTGGGGGTCTGGGGATCCAGGTGAGGAACAAGAGCACCTTCCCAGCCATGACATTTCCCGAGTCAGTCAGAGGCTGGCAGTCGACCTGGTTCTACTGCCAGGATCAGTCAACACCAGGGCAGTCGAGTGGACTCCCTCAGTTCACCATGGGTCGAGTGAGCAAGCCCTCCTCTCTGAAGGTGATTCCGGAGGAGAAAGCTGACATGAAGATGCTGATGGAGCGTGTAGTTCAGTTGGTTCGGGAGGGAGTGATGGGTATGGATCTCCTGGAGGTTTTTCTTAGGCGTCGGATCCAGCCTCTTCAGTTCCGGAGCCATTGCATGTGGTTGTACTGCGGGACTGAGGATGTGACTCGGGTCAATCCAGAAGCAGTCGACGATGCCACTCTGGAAAGGTGGATGGCCGCTGTTACTGGGAACAAGGATAACCCTCGCGGAGCCAGAAGGATTCCTCCACTCGACTGCCACGTGATCCAAACAAGGTATGTCTGCTCCACTTCCCATTGTATTCTTGTCACATTTATTTCTGTTTTCTCTGCCGATCGGTCGACTGATCTTTGTCTTGATGTCTATCAGGCCCTCACTGAGCTGTACTCGATGCCCAATGGAGCACAGGCTCCGACTGAGGAGGGAGAAGCGAGCGGGGGCGAGAGCCAGGAGGAGGAGTGGGACTCGGACGCCGCTGAGGATGATGATGATGATGATGACGATGAAGATGATGATGATGATGATGAGGACAAAGAAGAGGAGGAGGAGGAGGTCGCACCACCGCGCTCGGAAAGGCGGTCGAAACTTGTCCATGACCTTGCGACTGAACGTGGCAAGGGGGTTGCGACTGTTACACAGTCGACCAAGCGCCCTCAGACCACCTCTCCGGCGCCGACTGAAAAGGCGTCGAAGCAGCCCAGGGCGGCCCCGTCAAAGCCGACCAAGCTCCTGCCGAAGATGAAGGTGTCCATCCCCACCATATCAAGGTAATCATGCTGCTTAAGTCTTCTTGTTTTGTGCGAACTTTATCTCTGGTTGGCGCTGGAGTTAGTCGACTGATTCTTTGGAGTTGCAGTGCTGCTACTTCTGAGACCTCAGCCCGGGCTGACGACCATGACATGGAGGACGCAGCAACCTCAAAACCTGGTACTATACTCTTAACACCGTTTCTAGTCGACTGACTCATGATCTCTAATTCTGATTCTTTTCTGTAGCTCCATCCAATGTTGTTATCACTCTCCCTGATGATGATGAAGATGAGGAACCGCTGAAGCCCAGAAGGAGTAGGAAAGTGTCTACCGGCAGGGTGTCCCAGGATGTGACGGTGCCTGAGACTCTGGTCGCGGAGGAGGAGAACACCACTCGACACACTGTGTCCTTCGCAGATCCACTGACGAGTGCTCTGCAGCCCTCCCTCTTCACGACGCACCACGTCCCAGAGGACCAAGCTGGCGCCACGAAGGAGGCGATACGCCAGGCAGGGATCATGATGGAGCAGTTGAAGACCATCCGGGATGCGAGCCAGGCAGCTTACGACGCCAGTTCCGCCCTTCAAAGCAATGTTCAGGTCAGTCGACCACCGCTTGTTTTCTTTCCAGAATTTATAGTAATCACCCACTGGGTGTGTCGATTTAAACTCCGTGATAGCGGGGGCACGCTGAGTGCACCCGCTAGGTGTAGTCCCCAAGGCTAAGGTCGACTGCTGGCAGTCGGCCTTAGGCTTTATAAGTTCAGTCTTTCCGTCATTCGACTATGGCGAATGGATTTCGCAAACCGGTGGGGGCACGCTGAGTGCACCCACTGGGTGTAGTCCCCAAGGCTAAGGTCGACTGCTGGCACTCGGCCTTAGGCTTTATAAGTTCAGTCTTTCCGTCATTCGACTATGGCGACTGGATTTCGCAAACCGGTGGGGGCACGCTGAGTGCACCCACTGGGTGTAGTCCCCGAGACTGTGGTCGACTGCTTGCAGTCGATTATAGTCTTAAAGAATACATCTTGTTTTTTTTGAGGCCGACTGGTCGACTCTGTCTTCAACAGGATTAGTGGGGGCACGCTGAGTGCACCCACTGGGTGTAGTCCCCGAGACTACGGTCGAATGCTTGTATTCGGCTGTAGTCTTAGAAACGCATGATTTTTCCTGTTCCACTCGGAAGTGAATTATCTTTGAAATTTAGTCGATTGATTCTTCCCAGAGATCCTGTGACCTTGTGGCTCGCTACACTGAGCTGGAAAACAAGAACATTTAGCTCGAGCTGGATTTGAAGCTGGCTCAGGAGAATCTGACGAAGGCGAAGGAGGAGACCAAAGGTATGTTTGGTGAGACCTCGACGACTGCTTTTTCCCTTTATTTGTTTCAAAATCTGATCTTGCTGTAACTTGCAGGTAAGGTGAAGGAGGCCCAACAGAAAAAAGACCTTGAACTAGCTGAGAAGATCAAGCTTGCTGACGAGAAGTTAGCTTCAGTCACCAAGCTTGAACAAGAAAATACCAATCTGAAAGGTGCTCTTGGGAAGAAAAATGATCTGGAAGCCTTCCTGAGTGGTCTTGCCGAGAAGCTGTTCCTTATGCTTGAAGGTAAACCTTTATGCTCAACAATCATTTTCAACTGTAATTTTTCCATTCGACCATTGCCTTGACTCGGTGATCGCCCTTGCAGAATTTTGTCAAGACTTTGAAGAAGAGACTAGCCGGCTGGAACCAAACCTTGACCCCGTCAATTCTCCGGTGAACGACGAAGTTGCCATGAATGTTTTCCGACTGGAGTCCCGTGTCGCAGCTGTCGTGGACTATCTCGCAAGGCTGAAGGTCGCCACATCTCGCATCGACTCAACGCTCTGGCCCAGGGAGACACTCCAGCACGACCTCGAGTCGCTGATGGCTCGCTTGAACACAGTCCCTGGTCGAGTGCAGGAGTGGAAAAAGTCCTCGGCTCGGTGCAGTGCAGATGTTGCTCTGTGTCTGGCCCGAGTCCACTGCAAAGATGCGCGAGAAGACAAGCTGGCGGCCCTCCGGGTGGCCAACACCAAGAAACACGACTTCAGGTCCTTTATGGAAACCTTCATTGCTGCTACCACTCGGATCGCAGATGGAATTGATCTTGATGAGTTTGTTGCACCTTCCAGCCCTCCACAGGAGGGGTAAAAAACTTCTTTTAAGCTCGACGCTTTAAATTTGTAACCGATAAACTTTAACAGGCTTAGCGCCTGAGCACTTTCGGTTCCTTTAGGTATCGTTCCGAACTTGAATTTGATGTTTGAACATGATTGCTTTTGGCTTGAAATGTCTTTTGCAGGTTCAAAGCAAGACGCTCACTGAAGTCGACTTATTCCTTAATCCACTTAGGCGAGCACTGGGCTGCAGCTAAACCCCCGAGTGAAAGGTTTGCTCTTCACTCGGTAGGATTTTTATATCTTAGGCGAGCACTAGGCTGCAGCTAAGCCCCCGAGTGAGAGGTTTGCTCTTCACTCGGTAGGATTTTTATATCTTAGGCGAGCACTGGGCTGCAGCTAAGCCCCCGAGTGAGAGGTTTGCTCTCCACTCGGTAGGATTTCTATATCTTAGGCGAGCACTGGGCTGCAGCTAAGCCCCCGAGTGAGAGGTTTGCTCTTCACTCGGTAGGATTTCTATATCTTAGGCGAGCACTGGG
>NC_057810.1:61778702-61816955 GCF_018294505.1 Triticum aestivum | reverse complement strand
CATCTCACACACACATGCTCTAGGCGGAGCATTTGTTCCTACCACCCTTCATCCAACCTTACCCGTATGATAAACAATCACCTTTATTTACTTGCATAATGGACAAATTCCACTTTACTTTAGTAGTCAGCAAACTTATCATCTGTACCCTTATAAAAAAACGAGTTGGCGATGATGGTGTGCCTGCCATCTTGTAATACAGACTGTATGATCTATATCTGACGGATAGAAAGCAAACTATGATAATTTTACAAAAGATACCTGCACCTCTCTCCACATCATTATCTCCCGCAACCTCATTGCTCAACAATTAAAAAAGGAATAAGTCTCTGGAACAATATAGCATGCATGGTGGCCGCTGCCGCCTGCCAGTGCCGTCCATCCCCATATGCCTCCGCCCATTCCGACCACCAGTCACCACCACGCTCCACTCCTCCTCGCCTTATCTCTCACCTTTCATTTTTTTGATGACATTCTCGAGATACCAGTTTCCGATAAAATTCTCGAGATATCATTAGTTTTTACACATGGGATTATTCCTGCATGGGTCAATCACAATAGGTGTTTTGTAAAAAAATGCATATTGATGTTCTGTGCAATGCACGAGAATCTTGCTTGTAATTATATAACGCAAATCACGAGCAGGAAGTGACATTTTTTTGACACAACCACGTTAACATGGCCACGTAAATCACTAGCTAAAGTAAATACCATTATACTTATATCCCGATGCAAAAGGTTGAGTACATGTCCGAAGAGTAGAGTCGCACACACACACACACCAGTTACGTGACGCCCACTTAAGCAGACACGTATGTTATAAATTGTGCACCCATGGGTACACGTGATGCTGCGCATTTATTTAAGCCGGAAGGCGAACCCACACAGTAGCTGCATTCATTCCCCTCCCGCCGCCTCTTCTCTGGTCGCCGTCGCTGCTACGTCTTGAGCTTGTGTTGGTTTTCCTCGAAGAGGAGAGGGTGATGCAGCAAAGTGTAGCGTAAGTATTTCCCTCAATTTTTAGAACCAAGGTATCAATCCAGTAAGAGGCTCCTCAAAAGTCCCACGCACCTACAGAAACAAACTGAGAACTCGCAACCAACGCAATAAAGGGGTTGTCAATCCCTTCACGGCCACTTGCGAAAGTGAGATCTAATAAAGATAGTATATAAGATAAATATATTTTTGGTATTTTATAAGATAGATGCAAAAAGTAAAGATGCAAATAAAGATAGATTGAAAGCAAATATGATAAGAGATAGACCCGGGGGCCATAGGTTTCACTAGAGGCTTCTCTCAAGATAGCATAAGTATTACGGTGGGTGAAAAAATTACTGTCGAGCAATTGATAGAAAAGCGCATAGTTATGAGATTATCTAGGCATGATCATGTATATAGGCATCATGTCCATAACAAGTAGACCGAATCCTGCCTGCATCTACTACTATTACTCCACACATCGACCGCTATCTAGCATGCATCTAGAGTACTAAGTTCATAAGAACAGAGTAACGCATTAAGCAAGATGACATGATGTAGAGGGATAAACTCATGCAATATGATATAAACTCCATCTTGTTATCCTCGATGGAAACAATACAATACGTGTCTTGCAACCTTTTCTGTCACTGGGTAAGAACACCGCAAGATTGAACCCAAAGCTAAGCACTTCTCCCATGGCAAGAAAGATCAATCTATTAGGCCAAACCAAACTGATAATTCGAAGAGACTTGCAAAGATAACTCAATCATACATAAAAGAATTCAGAGAAGATTCAAATATTATTCATAGATAAACTTGATCATAAACCCACAATTCATCGGATCTCGGCAAACACACCGCAAAAAGAGTTTACATCGAATAGATCTCCACAAGAGAGGGGAGAACATTGTATTGAGATCCAAAAAGAGAGAAGAAGCCATCTAGCTAATAACTATGGACCCGTAGGTCTGTGGTAAACTACTCACAACTCATCGGAGGGGCAAGGATGTTGATGTAGAAGCCCTCCATGGCCGATTCCCCCTCCGGCAGAGTGCCGGCGAAGGCTCCAAGATGAGATCTTGCGGATACAGAAGGTTACGGCGGTGGAAATTGTGTTTCGTGGTGCTCCTGGATGTTTTCGGGGTACGTAGGTATATATAGGAAGAAGAAGTACGTCGGTGGCTGCCCGAGGGGCCCACGAGACAGGGGGGTGTGCCCTACAGGGGGCGGGGGGCGGCCCCCTATCTCGTGGGGCCCTCGGGAGCTTCTTGACTTGCACTCCAAGCTCTCCGGGTCAGATTTGTTCCAAAAATCACGCTCTCGAAGGTTTCATTCCGTTTGGACTCCGTTTGATATTCCTTTTCTTTGAAATACTGAAATAGGCAAAAAAATAGCAATATGGGCCGGGCCTCCGGTTAGTAGGTTAGTCCCAAAAATGATATAAATATGTAAAACAAAGACCATAGACATCTAAAAGGGGTAATATAATAGCATGGGACAATAAAAAATTATAGATACCTTGGAGATGTATCAAGCATCCCCAAGCTTAATTGCTGCTCGTCCTCGAGTAGGTAAATGATAAAAAGATAATTTTTGATGTGGAATGCTACCTAGCATAATTCATAATGTAATTTTCTTCATTGTGGCATGAATGTTCAGATCCAAATGAATACAAAATAAAAGTTCATATTGAAATAAGAAATAGTAACACTTCAAGCATACTAATCAAAGTAATCATGTCTTCTTAAAATAACATGGCAAAAGAAAGTTCATCCCTACAAAATCATATAGTTAGGCTATGCTTCATATTCGTCACACAAAGATGTTCCCAACTTCTATACCCCCGATGACAAGCCAAGCAATTGTTTCATACTTAAACAATCTCAAACATTTTCAACCTTCACGCAATACATGAGCGTGAGCCATGGATATGGCACTATGGATGGAATAGAATATGATGATGGGGATTGTGTGGAGAAGACAAAAAAGGAGAAAGTCTCACATTAACGAGGATAATCAATGAGCTATGGAGATTCCCATCAATTGATGTCAACATGAGGAGTAGGGATTGCCATGCAACGAATGCACTAGAGCAACAAATGAATGCTCAACAAAGGAAGACTAGTGGGTGTGCATCCAACTTGCTTGCTCATGAAGACCTAGGACATTTGAGGAAGCCCATCGGAGGAATATGCAAGCCAAGTTCTATAATGAAAAATTCCCACTAGTATGAAAAAGACAACTTATGTGACTCACTACATGAAAAACAAGGTGCTACTTTGAAGCACAAGTGTGGAAAAAGAGATAGTAACATTGCCCTTTTTATTTATTTTCTTTTTTTTCTTTCTTTCTTTTTCTTTTTTTGGGCCTTTCTTTTTCTTTTTCTTTTTGGCCTTTCTTTTTTTTCTTTAGGCAATGGTCTAATAATGATGATCATCACACTTCTATTGATTACAACATAAGAATTAAAACTCGAAACCAGAACAAAATATGACTCTATAAGAATGCCTCCGGCGGTATACCGGGATGGTGCAATGAATCAAGAGTGACATGTATGAAAAATAATGCATGGTGGCTTTGCCACAAATACAATGTCAACTACCTGATCATGCAATGGCAATATGACAAAAGTAAAGTATGTCATGAAAATGAAGAACAGAACGGTGGAAAGTTGCATGGCAATATATCTCGAAATGGCTATGGAAATGCCATAATAGGTAGGTATGGTGGCTGTTTTGAGGAAGATATAAGGAGGTTTATGTGTGATAGAGCGAATTGTATCACGGGGTTTGGATGCACCAGCAAAGTTTGCACCAACTCTCAAGGTGAGAAAGGGCAATGCACGGTACCGGAGAGGCTAGCAAAGGCGGAAAGGTAAAAGTGCGTATAATCCATGAACTCAACATTAGTCAAAAGAAGTCATATACTTATTGCAAAAATTTAGAAGTCATCAAAAATCAAGTACTACGTGCATGCTCCTAGGGGGATAGATTGGTACGAAAAGACCATCGCTCGTCCCCGACCGCCACTCATAAGGATGCACAAGCCAAGTACACTTCATGCTTCAAATTTGCTACACAACTATAACCATACGTGCATGCTAAGGGACTTCTTAACTTCAACACAAGCATTCTTTGTATTCATAATCACCCAACTAGCATGACTTTAATATCACAACCTCCATATCTCAAAACAATTATCAAGTATCAAGTTGATCATAGCATCCAATTCACTTCCTATGATAGTTTTTATTATACCCAACTTGGATGTTCATCATTCTAGGACCAACTTTATGATAATAGCAAATACCATGCTGTTCTAACAGACTCTCAAAATAATATAAGTGAAGCATGAGAGACTAGCAATTTCTTCAAAATTAAGACACCACCATGCTCTAAAAGATATAAGTGAAGCACTAGAGAAAAAACTATCAAGCTCAAAAGACATAAGTGAAGCACATAGAGTATTCTAGCAAATTCTAATCAAATAGGATTCTCCCAAAAGGTGTGTACAGCAAGGATGATTGTGGTAAACTAGAAAGAAAGGACTAATATAATACACAACGCTCCAAGCAAAACACATATCATGTGGCGAATAAAAATATAGCTCCAAGTAAAGTTACCAATGAACAAAGACGAAAGAGGGGATGCCTTCCCGGGGCATCCCCAAGCTTAGGCTTTTGGCTATTCATGAATATATTGGGGTGTCATGGGCATCCCCAAGCTTATGCTCTTGCCACCCTTTATTCCATAGTCCATAAAAGCTTTACCCAAAACTTGAAAACTTCACAACACAAAACTCAACAGGAAATCTTATAAGCTCCGTTAGTGAAAGAAAACAAAACCACCACATAAGGTACTGCAATGAACTCATTCTTTATTTCATTTGGTGTTAAACCTACTGTATTCCAACTTCTTTATGGTCCATAGACTGAATTAATAGCCATAGATGCATTGAAATAAGCAAACAACAAACGAAAAACAGAATCTGTCAAAAACAGAACAATCTATAGCAATCTGTAACTAATGCAAACCTCTGGAACTCTAAAAACCCTACCAAATAGGAAGTCCTGGAAAATTTGTCTATTGAACAGAAGCAAAAAGAATCAACGCAAAAGCACATTCCTGTGATTTAACAAAATTATATTCGTGCATGCAAAGTTTCTGTTTTTCAGCAGAATCAAATCAACTATCATCGTAGGTTATCCTATAGGTTCTACTTGGCACAAACACAAATTAAAAGATAAAAACACATCTAAACAAAAGGTAGATGCAAGATTTATTACTAAACAGGAGCAAAAACAAAAAACATAAAGAAAATTGGGTTGCCTCCCAACTAGCACTATCGTTTAACGCCCCTAGCTAGGCATAAAAACAAGGATAGATTTAACGAGTGCCATCTTGTTTTTTCAGTTTTTAGCGGAATCATACTCGAATCTAGGAGGTTCTTTCCGCTTCCCTTCATACTCGGAAATTTTTAGATCTAAAGAATCTACCCGCTTATTGCAAAGAGTGATCAACATATTCATGCGGTGAAGATTTCCGCTAACACTTTTATGAGGCTCAAGAGATTTTTGTAAATTTTTTGTTACTTCGCAAATCTTTTCAAACACTTGGGTTTCTTCTTGGGTAGGATGAGATCCTCCCTTTTGAGGTAGTGTTCCCACTATTCCCTCTATAATTTCATGCGCAATACTGGGATCAATTTCAATGAAATTTCCCTTGGCCACCTGGTGAGCATAAGACACCAGGGCGCGCCAGGCCCCCCAGGCGCGCCCTGGTGTGTTGTGCTCACCCCAGCCCACCTGTGGTGCCCATCTTCTGGTATATAAGTCATTTTGACCTAGAAAAAAAGGAAAGGACTTTCCGGATGGAGCGCCGCGGTCTCGAGGTGAAACTTGGGCAGGAGCACTTTTGCCCTCCGGTGGAGCAATTCCGCCAGGGGAACTTCCCTCCCGGAGGGGGAAATCACCGTCATCATCATCACCAACAACTCTCTCATCTTGGGGAGTGCAATCTCCATCAACATCTTCATCGGCACCATCTCCTCTCAAAATCAAGTTCATCTCTTGTGTTTAATCTTTGTATCGGAATTATAGATTGGTGCTTGTGGGTGACTGGTAGTGTTGATTACATCTTGTAGTTGATTAGTATATTGTTTATTTGGCAGAATATTATATGTTCAGATCCATTAGGCTATTTAATATCCCTCTGATCTTGAGCATGATTATCATTTGTGAGTAGTTACTTTTGTTCTTGAGTTCACGGGAGAAATCTTGTTGCAAGTAATCATCTGAATTTTATATGTGTTCGATATTTTGATGGTATGTATGTTGTGATTCCCTGAGTGGTGTCATGTGAACGTCGACTACATGATACTTCACCATATTTGGGCCTAAGGAATGCATTGTCGAGTAGTTATTAGATGATAGGTTGTGAGAGTGACAGAAGCTTAAACCATAGTTTATGCGCTGTTCTGTAAGGGACTGGTTTGGATCCAAAAGTTTAATGCTATGGTTAGAATTTATTCTTAATAATTTTCTCATAGTTGCGGATTCTTGCGAGGGGGTTAATCATAAGTAGGAGGTTTGTTCAAGTAAGAACAACACCTAAGCACAGGTCCACTGATACGTGTCCAACGTATCTATAATTTATGAAGTATTCATGCTATTATATTATCCATCGTAGATGTTTTATATGCATTTATATGCTATTTTATATGACTTTTAGGACTAACCTATTGACCTAGAGCCTAGTGCCAGTTTCTGTTTTTTCCTTGTTTTTGAGTTTACAAAAAAGGAATACCAAATGGAGAACAATCCTTTGAGGGGTTTGTTCTGGGTATCTTCACCTCGATCGGAACCACAATTAGTTACCCCTCAACCCACTGCACCTACTGAAAATATTGAATATGAAATTCCTTCAGGTATGATAGAACAACTACTAGCTAAACCTTATGCAGGAGATGGAACCAAACATCCTGATATGCACTTGATATATGTGGATGAAATTTGTGGATTATTTAAGCTTGCAGGTTTACCCGAAGATGAAGCTAATAAGAAGGTTTTACCTTTATATTTGAAGGGAAAAGCATTGGCATGGTATAGGATATGCAATGATATTGGATCTTGGACTTGGAATCGGTTGAAATTGGAATTCCATCAAAAAAATTATCCTATGCATCTAGTTCATCGTGGTCGGAATTATATATATAATTTTTGGCCTCGTGAAGGAGAAAGTATCGCTCTAGTTTGGGGGGAGGCTTAAGTCAATGTTATATTCATGCCCCAATCATGAGCTCTCAAGCGAAATTATTATTCAAAATTCTTATGCTTGGCTTTCTCATAATGATTGATCCATGCTCGATACTTCTTGTACTGGTTCCTTTATGAAGAAGACTATTAATTTCCGGTGGGATCTTTTATAAATAATTAAATGCAACTCTGAATATTGAGAACTCGACAAAGGTAAAGTGTCAGGTATTAAGCTTGAGTTTGCTTGTGTTAAATGTTTTATGAATACATATGCTTTTCAAAAGTTTAGCACTAGATATGGACTAGACTCTGAGATAGTAGCCTCCTTTTGTGAATCATTTGCTACTCATGTTGATCTCCCTAAAGATAAGTGGTTTAAATATCACCCCCTATTAAAGAAGAAATTAAAGAACCAGTAGTTGCTAAAGAAGAGACTATCATGTATAATGTTGATCCAGTTGTTCCTACTGCTTATATCGAGAAACCACCTTTCCCTGTTAGGATAAAGGAACATGCTAAGGTTTCATCTATGGTCAATAAAAGTTATATTAGAACACCCAAACTAGCTGAACAAATCAAGGTAGAACCTAGTGTTGCTATGGTTAAGGATCTCCTGGTTGAAAACATAAATGAGCATGTTATTTACTTATGTGATGAAGCTGCTAGAATTGCCAAACCCGACGAAAAAGATGAACATAGACCTATTGTTGGCTTGCCTGTTGTCTCAGTTAAGATATGAGATCATTGTTATCATGGTTTATGTGACATAGGTTCTAGAGTGAGTGCTATTACTTTTACTTTATATCAAGAGATTATGAATGACATAGCACCCGCTGAGATAGAAGACAAAAAATGATACTATTAAATTTGCTAATAGAGACACCATCACACCACTTGGGATTGTTAGAGATGTTGAAGTTTTGTGTGCAAAAATAAAATACCCTACTGATTTTATTGTTCTTGGTTCCCCACAGGATGACTTTTGTCCCATTATCTTTGGTAGACCATTCTTGAACACCGTTTATGCTAAAATAGATTGTGAGAAACAAACTGTCGGTGTTAGTTTTGGTGATGAGTCTCATGAGTTTAATTTTTCCAAGTTCAATAGAAAGCATCATAAGAAGGAATTGCCTAGTAAGGATGAAATTGGTCTTGCTTCTATTGCTGTGCCTCCTACTAATCCTTTAGAACAACATCTGCTAGACTATGAAAATGATTTGCATATGCACAAAAGAAATGAAATTGATAGAATCTTGTTCGAATAACAACCTATTCTTAAACACAATTTGCCTATTGAAACTCTACGAGGTCCTCCTCCACCTAAAGGTGATCATGTGTTTGAATTAAAACAATTGCCAGACACTTGGCAATATGCTTATCTTGATGAGAAGAAGATATATCCTGTTATTATTAGTGCTAACCTTTCAGAACATGAAGAAGAAAGATTATTGAAAGTTCTAAGGAAGCACCAAGCTGCTATTGGATATACTCTTGATGATCTTAAGGGCATCAGTCCCACTCTATGTCAGCACAAGATTAATATGGAACCTGATGCTAAACTCGTTGTTGATCACCAACGTCGGTTGAATCCGAAGATGAAAGCAGTGGTAAGGACAGAAATATTAAAACTTATAGAAGCAGGTATAATCTATCCTATAGCTGATAGTAGATGTGTAAGTCCTCTCCATTGTGTCCCTAAGAAAGGGGTATTACTATTGTTCCTAATGATAAGAATGAACTTATTCCATAAAGAATTGTTATAGGCTATAGAATGGTAATTGATTTTAGAAAATTAACTAAAGCAACTAGAAAAGATCATTACCCTCTGCCTTTTATTGATCAAATGCCAGAAAGATTATCTAAGCGCACACATTTTTGCTTCCTTGATGGATATTCTGGTTTTTCACAAATACTTGTTCCTCAGCCTGATCAAGAAAAGACCACTTTTACTTGTCCTTTTGGAACTTATGCTTATAGACATATGCCTTTGGTTTATGCAATGCACCTGCTACCTTTCAAAGATGTATGACTGCTATATTCTCTGACTTCTGTGAAAAGATTGTTGAGGTCTTTTGATGATTGTTTAAGCAATCTTGATCGAGTTTTGCAGAGATGTGAGCAAACGAATCTTGTCTTGAATTGGGAGAAGTGCCACTTTATGGTTAACGAAGGTATTGTTTTGGGCCATCAAATTTCTGAAAGAGGTATTGCGGTGGACAAAGCTAAGGTTGATGCAATTGAGAAAATGCCATGTCCTAAAGATATCAAAGGTATTCATAGTTTCCTTGGTCATGCTGGTTTCTATAGGAGATTTATCAAAGACTTTTCCAAAATTTCTAGGCCTCTTACAAATCTTTTGCAAAAGGATATTCCTTTTGTTTTTTATGATGATTGTTTAGAAGCCTTCAAAACACTCAAGAAAGCCTTAATTTCTGCACCTATTGTTCAACCACCTGATTGGAACTTGCCTTTTGATATTATGTGTGATGCTAGTGATTATGCTGTTGGTGATGTTCTAGGACAAAGAGTTGATAAGAAACTAAATGTTATTCACTATGCAAGTAAAACTCTAGACAGTGCACAAAGAAGTTATGCTACTACTGAAAATAAGTTTCTAGCAGTGGTGTAGATTCAAAAGTAATTGTTCACACTGATCATGCTACAATAAAACATCTTATGGAAACGAAAGATGACAAGCCAAGGCTTATTCGATGGGTTCTCTTGCTTCAAGAATTTGATTTGCATATCACTGATAGAAAAGGAGTTGAGAACCCCATAGATGATAACCTGTCTAGGTTGGAGACTATTCTTGATGACCCACTACCTATTGATGATAGTTTTCCCGATGAGCAATTAGCTGCAATAAATGTTTCTAATAGTAAACCTTGGTACGCTAACTATGCTAATTATATTGTTGCTAAATACATTCCCCATAGCTTTACATACCAACAAAAGAAAAAAATCTTCTATGATTTAATACATTACTTTCGGGATGACCCACATTTTTGTAAAGGAGTAGATGGTATTATTAGACGTTGTGTACCTGAGCATGAACAGGGACAACTCCTACGGAAATGTCATTCCGAAGCTTATGGAGGACATCATGCGGGAGACAGAACTGCTCACAAAGTATAGCAATCTTGATTTTATTGGCCTACTCTCTTCAAGGATGCTCATAAGTTCGTCTTATCTTGTGATGAATGTCAAAGAATAGGTACTATCAGTAAGCGTCAAGAAATGCCTATGAATTATTCACTTGCTGTTGAACCATTTGATGTTTGGGGATTTTATTACATGGGACCTTTTCCTTCCTCTAGTGGGTATACTCATATTTTGGTTATTGTTGATTATGTTACTAAGTGGGTAGAAGCTATTCCAACTAGTAGTGCTGATTAAAACACCTCTATTAAAACGCTTAAAGAAGTTATTTTCCCAAGGTTTGGAGTCCCTAGATATTTAATACTTGATGGTGGTTCACACTTTATTCATGGTGCTTTCCATAAAATGCTTGCCAAGTATGATGTTAACCATAGAATTGCATCACCCTATCATCCTCAGTCTAGTGGTTAGGTTGAACTCAGCAATAGAGAAATAAAATTAATTTTATAAAAGACTGTCAATAGGTCCTGTAAGAATTGGTATAAGAAATTAGATGATGCACTTTGGGCTTATAGAACAACATATAAAAATCGATGGGTATGTCTCCCTATAAAATGGTTTATGGAAAAGCTTGTCATTTGCCTCTTGAGTTAGAACATAAAGCATATTGGGCAATTAAGGAACTTAACTATGATTTCAAACATGCTGGTGAGAAGAGGTTATTTGAGATTAGCTCATTAGATGAATGGAGAAGCCAAGCTTATGAAAACGCCAAGTTATTTAAAGAAAAGGTTAAAAGATGGCATGATAAAAGAATCCAAAAGCATGAGTTCAAAGTTGTAGAATATGTTCTTTTGTACAACTCTCGTTTCAGATTCTTTGCGGGAAAACTCCTCTCTAAATGGGAAGGACCCTAGTTATCGAGGAGGCTTATCGATCTGGAGCTATCAAAATAAATAATGTCGAAGGTACTAGCCCGAAGGTTGTTAATGATCAGCGAATAAATAAATATATCTCAGGTACACCCATTAATGTTGAAAGTAATATTATCCAAACTATGACACCGGTGGAACACATAAAAGAAACCTTCTGGAACACTCCAGAATCATGAAAAAGAGGAGGTACCTGATATAGTAAGTAAATGGACTTAGAAAAATCTACAAAAATATTTTCTATCCGTTTTGGAATATAACAAAAATTAGGAAAATAAGAAACAACCAGGAAGGTACCCCTAGTGGGCACAAGACACAGGGGCGCGCTTGGCTTGCCAGGCGCGCCCAGGTGGGTTGTGCCCACCTCGGGTACCTTCCGGACTCCGTTTTTCTTCCGTTTGCTTGCTTCCCAAGATAAAAAATCTTTATATACCCCCCGAACCTATAGACCTCCATATCACCGAGAAATCTTTTGTTTTCTTTTCTCGTCATTTTCCTGACAGATCTGAAAATATGTCATCCCAAGACTCAGAGGGTGAGAGCTATGTTGCTGATTATATCTGAAACCCTAAGGTTTATGGGGACGTGGAGCACTATAGCTGGACTTCGGAGTAAGAATAAGACTATGATCCTAAAAGGGTGGAAGAGAAGAGCTCAGACGAGGATGAAGCCCCATTGCCCCAACTTGGGGACATGCACATTGAATTTAAGAAGTCGAGTCTCGCCAACAAAGCAAAGAAGCCTAAGATCCAGTTTATCCCCTTTCATCTTTTGCAGCAAAACAAGAAAGATTTATGCAAAAGGGTATTGGAGCTTGAGCGGGAGATTGGTGAATTGAAGGAGGAGAATTCCATCCTCAAGCGTAAGCTAAGGAAGAAAGACAAGATCATCACCACTTCATCACCACCACCTCCTTCGTCATCACCAAAAGAAATTGAGTATCGGGTATGGGCACTCCCTGGCTTGTGCCAAGCTTGGGGGAGGTGCCCCGGTACCGTATCACCTCCACTATCTTTTAAATTTATTTACCTTAGTTCAATCCATAGTTATCTCTTGCTTTAGATGAATAAAAGTTTAGTTTGATCCTTTCTTTTGAAAGTTTGCTTACTGATCTATCCTTGTAATCGTATGTGAGATATATAATAAAGCTTAGTTTGAGTTTTGCTTTCTTTACTTTCATGTTTCAATAAAAAGAAAGGAAATAAATGAAAAAGATCATATGCTAATCTTATGGTAAGTAGTGACACCACATAAAGAAAAGTATAAGTAGAAAATTTTATTGGAGATTGACAAACATAGCATTGGTTAATGATGCAATTCATGAAAGAATTAATAAGGGAAGAGAAGATTCGCATGCAAATACACAATCTTGGAAATCTTTTGTGATTGTGAGCCCCCATCAAAATATTATATGCCAAAATTGTTGACGTTGGACAAGGAACATAGAAGTTATATTGTCATAGATCCTTCAACATGTGGTGCTTGCCCCCCATCTTTGCTAGCCAAAAATTCCGCACCAAGTAGAGATACTACTTGTGCATCAAAAAACCCTTAAACCCAAATCTTATTTTCAAAGAGTCCACCATACCTACCTAAGGATTGAGTAAGATCTTTCAAGTAAGTTGTCATCGATGCAAAAAGGCAATAAAAATTGCTTCTTAAAGTGTTAGATCAATTAGTGTAAGAGAAAATTGAGCGGTGTATGAACTTGTGATGGCAAAGATTAAAAGCAATAGACTGCATAATAAAGGTTGCTATCATAAGGGGCAATATAACGTACGTTCTTTTGCACTAAGGGATTGAACATACAAACAAAAAGCGCATGGAGACCTATGCTTCCCTCTGCGAAGGGCCTATCTTTTACTTTTATGTATTTACTTTCATGCAAGAGTCAAAGTTTTTCTCTCTATTCCTTTGTATTTTTCTCTTTTGGCAAGTATCATGTGGTGAGGAAAGATCTAGGCACATATATCCAGTTGGATATGGGTAGCATGAGTTATTATTGTTGACATCACCCTCGAGGTGAGTATGTTGGGAGGCAAAACTATAAGCCCCTATATTTCTATGTGTCTGTTTGAAATGTTTTGCTCATGTGTATGCGGTGAGTGTTAGCAATTATAGAAGACTATATGATGGTTGAGTATGTGGACTTGCCAAAAGGCTCCGATACGTGACCCTTCCTGAATAGATGATGGATTGTAGTTGCAAAGTTGACTAAGAACATAGTTTGTTGGTTTCCAAAAGAGTTTATGCTTTATACTTCGATGTTGTGATGAATTGTTACTTGTTCATGAGAAGTCTATGATAAAAGTTCTATGATAAGAGTTTTATGTTAAAGTCTTTTGCTGTTATAATAATTTACATGATGCTTCTATGTACAACTTTTGTTTTTATCGACACCTCTCTCTCTAAGCATGTGGACATGTTTTTCGATTTTAGTTTTTGCTTGAGGACAAGCGAGGTCTAAGCTTGGGGGACTTGATACGTCCATTTTGCATCATGTTTACTTACTGTTATTTATATTGTTTTTATGCATAATAATGCTTTTGGAGTAATTCTAATGCCTTTTCTCTCATAATATGCAAGGTTCACACTAAGAGGGAGAATTCCGGCAGCTGGAAATCTGAACCCGAAAAAGCTACGTCAGGCCACCTATTCTGCACAACTCCAAATGAGTTGAAACTTCACAAGGAATTTTTATGGAATAAGTAAGAAATAATGGAGCAAATAACTACTGGAGGGGGCCACCTAGTGAGCACAAGACACCAAGACACGCCAGGCCCCCAAGGCGCGCCTTGGTGGTTTGTGCTCAGCCCAACCCACCTATGGTGCCCATTTTCTGGTACATAAGTCATTTTGACCTTGAAAAAAATAAGGAGAGGACTTTCGGGATGGAGCGCCACCGTCTCGAGGCGGAACTTTGGCAGGAGCACTTTTTCCCTCAAGCGGAGCGATTCTGCTAGGGGGAACTTCCCTCCCGGAGGGGGAAATCATCGTCATCATCATCACCAACAACTCTCCCATCTTGGGAAGGGCAATCGCCATCAACATCTTCAACAGCACCATCTTTGTACCAGAACTTTAGATTAGTGCTTGTGGGTGACTAGTACTGTTGATTACATCTTGCAGTTGATTACTATATGGTTTATTTGGTGGAAGATTATATGTTCAGATCCATTATGCTATTTAATATCCCTCTGATCTTGAGCATGATTATCATTTGTGAGTAGTTACTTTTTTTCTTGAGGTCATGGGAGAAATCTTGTTGCAAGTAATCTTGTGAATTTTATATGTGTTTGATATTTTGATGGTATGTATGTTGTGATTTCGTTAGTGGTGTCATGTGAACGTCAACTACATGAAACTTCACCATATTTGGGTATAAGGAAAGCATTGTGGAGTAGTTATTAGATGATGGATTGCGAGAGTGACAGAAGCTTAAACCCTAGTTTATGCGCTATTATGTAAGGGACTGACTTGTCGATCCAAAAGTTTAATGCTATGGTTAGAATTTATTCTTAATACTTTTCTCGTAGTTGCGGATTCTTGGGAGGGGGTTAATCATAAGTAGGAGGTTTGTTCAAGTAAGAACAACACCTAAGCACCGGTCCACCCACACATCAAACTATCAAAGTAGCGAACACAAATCAAACCAACATGATGAAAGTGACTAGATGAAATTCCCGTGTGCCCTCAAGAACACTTTGCTTACCATAAGAGACCGTTTTGGCCTGTCCGTTGCCTCGAAAGGATTGGGCTGCCTTGCTGCACTTTTGTTACTATTACCGTTACTTGCTCATTACAAAATAATCATTCTATCAAACTACTCGTTACTTATAATTTCAGTGCTTGCAGACATTACCTTGCTAAAAACCGATTGTCATTTCCTTCTGCTCCTCGTTGGGATCGACACTGTAACTTATCGAAAGGACGATTGATCCCCTGTACTTTTGGGTCATCAATGACGGCGGTGTGCCTTTGCTCGTCTCAGTGCTTGTAGTCGTCGCTAGGTGGTTCATGGACCTGGATATAATTTTTACATCTAGTGTTCTTTGTACTACCTTAACAGTTGATGAATAGACCAGAAGTTTTTCCTGCAAAAAAGGAGTGAACAAAAGTGTAGTGGGAATAATCAACTACACCCAGGGTTCCCACTGATTCCTACATAGCAACTGAACAAGAACTACATGAGAGTCAATCATAGCTTAAGCAAATTGTGTTTGTCAACAAGAGATGATGAAATTAAAAATATAGCGGGTTTGCTTATTCTTGCTCAGATGATGAACTAAATATTAGTCAAGTGCAAAACCATCGGATGTTTGTGCAAAGAACTATGTAACCCTTTTTCACAATATATTTTTTGAGTACTTGTTTATTGTTGGAATGTATTTTCATTGCTTTTCATTGTGTTTTTTATTGCATGCTTTTCATTTTCTAATTTTATTGCATTTTTTTTGCATGAATAGAGTTTTACAATTTAATCTTTCCTTTTTTTACTTATGTTGTTCCCTTTTGGAGATTTCGACCATATATGTTGAGAGGGTCTGAGTAAGTCAAGAAGTGACAATTCTTGAGAACAAGTGCATCGGAGGTTCCGAATGCAGAAGTCCTGGAGGCTTTGACTAGCTTAGGGTTTGCAATTACTATCTCTGGAGTAAACTGGAGGACCGAAAGGAGGATGGTTTGAAGTCTTCGGATAATGAAGATCAAAGTAGTGGGAAACATAAAGCACTTGTTGAGGGACTTAGGGTCTAATATTTAAGCACACTCGAGAAAGAAACTTATCTTAGCAACCTCAATCGCCTTTTGATAGCATAGTCGTACCTAAGGACTTAATGTGAGCTTGAATCACTATAATAGAAAAGCTAAGTCCTTGGCTTATCCAACACTTGACACTGAAGACATGGGCTCATTAATATATCTCCAATGTATCTATAATTTTTTATTGTTCCATGATATTATATTATCAATCTTGGATGTTTTATATACATTTACAAGAAACTTTATATCATTTTTTGGGTCTAACCTATTAACTTAGTGCCCAGTGCCAGTTGCTATTTTTTTGCTTGTTTTTTGTTTCGCATAATATCAGTACCAATCGAAGTCCAAAAGCCATAATAATTTTTTGAGATTTTTTCTGGACATAAGAGACACTCGAAGCTTAGGCAGAAGACCAGGCATGGGAGCATAGGCCCACCACCCACCAGGGCACGCCCAGGGGGGCAGGTGCACCCTGATGGCTGGTGGGGCCCACGTACCTCCGTTTGACCTAACTCCGCCTTTATAAATACCTAGAAATCAGGAAACCAACAGGGGAGTCCACAAAATACTTTTTCCACGGCCTTAAGCCTCTGTTCTCGAGAGATCCCATCTGGGCACCTTTTTTGGCACTCTTCCGGAAGGGGAATCGATCACGGAGGGTGTTTTCATCAACCTTGCTGCCCCTCCGATGATGCATGGGTAGTTTACTGATAATCCCCAAGTGCAGGGAATCATCGTAGCAAATTCCAAAGGTGGAAGTGATAAGTATGGAGTGTCGAACCCATAATGAGCTAAAGGTAAGATCAATATTCTCTCAAGTCCTATCTGCCACTGATACGACTCTACGTACACCAAACGTTTGCTTCCAACTATATACGAGAAATAAAACTATGTTGTGGGTATGAAGAGGATAACTTTGCATGATATCGGAGAGCTAAAATATAAAAGTAGGTGCTGTTATCATAAAGTTAGAATATATTACTAAATATTATAAATAGAGAGTGTGGAATAATGATGGGTCGGTGTGCGGAATTATCCTAGGCAATTGTTAACAAGACTAGTAGTCGTCATTGCAATTTCATATGAGGGAGAGGCATAAGCTAACATACTTTCTCTTCTTCGATCATATGCACTTATGATTGGAACTCTAGCAAGCATCCACAACTACTAAAGATCATTAAGGTAAAACCCAACCATAGCATTAAAGCATCAAGTCCCCTTTATCCCGTACGCCACAACCCCCTTACTCGGGTTTATGCTTCTGTCACTCAAGCAACCCACTATAAGTGAATCGTGAACGTATTACAACACCCTACAGCAGGACTCCCTCATGCTTGCACGACACAGAGGGCACAATAGGACAACACCAAAATAAAACATACAACTTGTACCAATCTAGATCATCAATCAACCAAAAGACAAAAGATATCTACTCAAAACATCATAGGATGGCAACACATCATTGGATCATAATATGTGGCATAAAGCACCATGTTCAAGTAGGGATTACAGCGGGGTGCGGGAGAGTGGACCGCGTAAAAGAGATGAGGATGGTGATGATGGTGGTGATGTTGATGAAGACGATCACCGCAGCGATGATTCCCCTCCCGATGGCACTCTAGCGCCACCGAGAGTGAAGAGGAGAGGTTCTCCCCCTTGTGCTTCCTCCTCCATGGCCTCCCCCCTAGACAGGGAGAGGTTGTCCCTCTGGTCCTTGGCCTTCATGATGATGATGGCTCCTCCGGGATCCTCCTTCATGGCCTCTGGTGATGATGGCCCCCTCCGGCAGGGTTCCAGAGAGGGCCTAGATTGATTTCTCGTGGCTACAGAGGCTTGCAGCAGCAGAACTTCCGATCTAGGTTAATTTCCGGAGGTTTCTGTATGTATAGGAGAGGTTGGCGTCGAGAACAAGTCAGGGGGCCCCACGGGCAGTCCACAAGGCACAGGGGTGTGCCTAGGGGGTGGGTGCACCCCCACCCTCGTGGGGCCCATGAGACTCCCCTCCGGTAGATTTTTGTTCCAGTATTTTTCATATTTTCCAGAAAAATTCTCCGTTAATTTTCAGCGCATTCCGAGAACTTTTTTTTCTGCACAAAAACAACACCACGGTAGTTCTGATGAAAACATCATCAGTCTGGGTTAGTTCTAATCAAATCATACGAAAATCATATAAAACTAGTGTAAACATGGCATGAATACTTCATAAATTATAGATACGATGGAGACGTATCAGCATCCCTAGGCTTAATTCCTGCTCGTCCTTGAGTAGGTAAATGATAAAAGAAATAATTTATGAAGTGTGAATGCTAGCAAGTGCATAAGTTTGATCAATATAGTTCGAATCACTTTTTATAGCATCATTATATATCATAACAGTAGCTCAACTCATAAAACTTCTCATGATCAAGTAACAAGCTATTCACATGTTAAAGTATAGATCATAAACTTTCTTGAAAACTAACAAACTGTGCTCTTAGTCATCAAACAATTGCAGTTCATTTTATTTTCAGGAAGGGTCTATGTAAGAGCTTTGATTTAGCAAATCCCACATACTCAACTACCATATAGTCTTTGACAATTGCTAACACTCATGTGATATTTATGGGTTCAAAGTTTTAATCGGACATAGAGAAAGATAGGGGCTTATAGTTTTGCCTCCCAACCTTTTACCTCAAGGGTAATGTCAACAATAATACTTTGTGAAAACCTACATCCAAGTGGATATATACATCCAGATGGCTCCAACACAAAGTGCTTGCCAAAGGAAAAAGTGTAAAAAGGAAAGGTGATGATCACCATGACTCTTTTATAAGGGTAGAAGATAAAAGTAAAAGATAGGCCCTTCATGGAGGGAAGCAGAGGTTGTTGTGATTTTAAGGTTGGATGCACAAAATCTTAATGCAAAAGAACGTCACTTTATATTGCCTCTTGTGATAGAGACCTTTATTATGCAGTCCGTCACTTTTATTTCTTCCCGATCACAAGTTCGTGTAAAGCTTATTTTCTTTGCAGTAATAGATCATACATATTTAGAGAGCAATTTTTATTGCATGCACCGATGAAAACTTACTTGAAGGATCTTACTCAATCCTTAGGTAGGTATGGTGGACTCTCATAGCAAAACTGGTTTAAGGGATGTTTGGAAGCACAAGTAGTATTTCTACTTGGTGCAAAGAAGTTGGCTAGCATGAGAGGGAAAGGCAAGCCCAAAATGTTGGATGATCCAAGACAATATAACATTTCGGATATAGGAAAACATAACCCATTAAGTTGTCTTCCTTGTCCAACATCAACTTTTTAGCATGTCATATTTTAATGAGTGCTCACAATTACAAAAGATGTCCAAGATAGTATGTTTATATGTGAAATCTCTCTTCCTTCAATATTCTTTCATGAATTGTTCAAGTGACCAATTCTGCATTTGCTAACTTTCAATAAGTTTACTACCTATACTTATTCTGTGTGAAGTCATTACTCCCCATGGTATAAGCATATGAAACATATATGAATTTAGATTGATGATATTCAATTCATTCAACCATTTACTCATAGGATATACGTGAAGCGCGCGAGTAATTGACAAACTACTCCAAAAAGATATAAGTGAAGAACACTGAGTAGTCAAATAATTAACTAGCCATGGGAGGATTCTTTTTCATTCAAGATTTCATATCCAATGATTTTATTCAAACAACAAGTAAAATTTAAAATATGCTCCAAGCAAAACACATATCATGTGATGAATAAAAATATAGCTCCGAGTAAAGTATACCGATAGTTTTGAAGACGAAAGAGGGGATGACTTCCGGGGCATCCCCAAGCTTAGGCGCTTGAGTCTTTCTTGAATATTACCTTGGGGTGCCTTGGGCATCCCCAAGCTTAGGGTCTTTCCGCTCCTTATTCTCCTCATGAGATAGGTTTCGTGAGATAGGTTAGTATGATAAAGAGTAAACCATTCACTTTGGTACTGTCAAAGACAAGGTTCATAATTGTTCTCACACAATGCCTACTGTACCATATCATTTCTACAATTTATATTGAGAAATATAAGCTATAGAAACTAGAAAACAAGCAAATTATGCAATGAAAGTAGAATCTGTCAGAAACAGAACAGTCTGTAATGATCTGAAAAACAACCATAGTTCTGCTACTCCAAAAATTATGAAATAAATTGGTGGACCTGAGGAATTTGTCTAGTAATCTTCTACAAAATGAGTCAACTCAAAAGCACTCTTCTGTGAAAAATGGCAGCTAATCCAGTGAGCGCAAAGTTTCTGTTTTTACAGCAAGATCATATTAACTTTCACCCAAGTCTTCCCAAAGGTCTTACTTGCCACTTTATTGAAACAAAAACTATAGAACATGATTACTATAGTAGCTTAATCATGTGGACACACAAAAAAAGTAAAGGTAAATATTGGGTTGTCTCCCAACAAGCGCTTTTTTTAATACCTTTTAGCTAGGCATGATGATTTCAATGATGCTCACATAAAAGATATGAATTGAAACATAAAGAGAGCATCATGAAGAATATTGATACGTCTATTTTGCATCATGCTTTTATATCGATATTTATTGCATTATGTGATGTTATTACACATTATTTCACAATACTTATGGCTATTCTCTCTTATTTTACAAGGTTTACATGAAGAGGGACAATACCGGCAACTGGGATTCTGGGCTGGAAAAGGAGCAAATATTAGAGACCTATTCTGCACAGCTCGAAAAGTCCTGAAACTCCACGAAAGTCATTTTTCGAATTAATAATAAATATTGAGCGGAAGAAGTACCAGAGGGGGCCCACACCCTGGCCACGAGGGTGGGGGTGCGCCCTACCCTGGGCGTAGCCCCTGCCTCGTGGGCCCCCTGCCAGCCCTACTGTGCCCATCTTCTTCTATATGAAGTCTTTTACCCTGGAAAAAATCATAAGGAAGCTTATAGGATGAAACTCCGCCGCCACGAGGCGGAACATTGGCGGAACCAATATAGGGCTCTGGCGGAGCTGTTCTGCCGGGGAAACTTCCCCCCGGGAGGGGGAAATCATCACCATCGTCATCACCAACCACTGCAAAAAAAATACACTTCTGTGATGATACATGTTTGTCACAGTAGGTCACGTTTTTTGTCATGCATGTACATCAATGACGATTTTATGACAGAATCAAGATAGTCATACCATTGTTGTCATAGAAGTGTTCCATGACATTACCAAAATTATCATCACGGAAGTGTCCACTTCCATGACGATAAATCGCGCGTCACAGAAGTGCTTTCGTCAAGGGTGACCGACATGTGGCATCCACCATAATGGAACACCGTTAAGCTCTCGGGTCTGGTTTTGGATCCGATAACCCGTTGACAGCCTCGACCAATGGGGATTTTCCACGTGTAAAATCATCATTGGCTGGAGGAAACACGTGTCGGCTCACCGTTGGGACAAATGTCATCCACTCATTTGACAGAAGGTACCTATAATACGTTGACACATGGCACAGCCCATCAAGTTTAAATGGGCCGACCCAATGATGTCTACTACACAACCTTCTTCTTGTAGACGTTGTTGGGCCTGCAAGTGCACAGGTTTGTAGGACAGTAGCAAATTTCCCTCAAGTGGATGACCTAAGGTTTATCAATCCGTGGGAGGCGTAGGATGAAGATGGTCTCTCTCAAACAACCCTGCAACCAAATAACAAAAAGTCTCTTGTGTCCCCAACACACCCAATACAATGGTAAATCGTATAGGTGCACTAGTTCGGCGAAGAGATGGTGATACAAGTGCAATATGGATGGTAGATATAGGTTTTTGTAACCTGAAATAATAAAAACAGCAAGGTAACAAGTGGTAAAAGTGAGCGTGAACGGTATTGCCATGATAGGAAACAAGGCCTATGGTTCATACTTTCACTAGTGCAAGTTCTCTCCACAATACTAACATAGATAGATAATATAACAAGCCCTCAACATGCAACAAAGAGTCACTCCGAAGCCACTAATAGCAGAGAACAAAGGTAGAGATTATGGTAGGATACGAAACCACCTCAAAGTTATTCTTTCGGATCGATCTATAAAAGAGTTCGTACTAGAGTAACACCTTAAGACACAAATCAACCAAAACCCTAATGTCACCTAGATACTCCATTGTCACCTCAAGTATCCGTGGGCATGATTATACGATATGCATCACACAATCTCAGATTCATCCAACCAACATAAAAGTACTTCAAAGAGTGCCCCAAAGTTTCTACCGGAGAGTCAAGAACATGTGCCAACCCCTATGCATAGGTTCCCAATGTCACAAAACCCACAAGTTGATCACCAAAACACACATCAAGTGGATCAATGGAATAACCCATTGTCACCACGGTTATCCCACGCAAGACATACATCAAGTGTTCTCATAAAGACTCAATCTGATAAGATAACTTCAAAGGGGAAACTCAATTCATCACAAGAGAGTAGAGGGGGAGAAACATCATAAGATCCAACTACAATAGAAAAGCTCGGGATACATCAAGATCGTGCCATAGAGGGAACACGAGAGAGAACACGAGAGAGATATCAAACACATAGCTACTGGTACATACCCTCAGTCCCGAGGGTGAACTACTCCCTCCTCGTCATGGATAGCGCCGGGATGATGAAGATGGCCACCGGTGAAGGATCCCCCCTCTGACAGGGTGCCGGGAAGGGCTTCCGAGAGGTTTTTGGTGGCTACAGAGGCCTGCGGCGGCGGAACTCCCATTCTATCTTCTGTTCTGGAAGTTTTAAGGTACATAGGTATATATGGGTGAAAGAAGTACCTCGGTGGACCGAAGGGGGTGCCATGAGGTAGGGGGCGCACCCCAGGGGGTGGGCGTGCCCTCCACCCTCGTGGGCACCTCCCTTCTTTGCTGACATGCACTCCAAGTCCATCGGGTGGCTTTCCTTCCAAAATAACTTCTCTAGTTGATTTCGTTTCGTTTTGATTCCGTCTGATATTCCTTTTCCTCGAAACACTGAAATAGGCATAAAACAGCAAATCTGGGCTGGGCCTCCGGTTAATAGGTTCGTCCCAAAAATAGTATAAAAGTGGATAATAAAGCCCAATATTGCCTAAAACAGTAGATAATATAGCATGGAGCAATAAAAAATTATAGATACATTGGAGATGTATCAAGCATCCCCAAGCTTAATTCCTGCTCGTCCTCGAGTAGGTAAATGAAAAAAAAGATAATTTTTGATGTGGAATGCTAGTTGGCATAATTTCAATGTAATTTTTCTCACTCGTGATATGAATATTCAGATCCGAAAGATTCAAGACAAAAGTTCATATTGACATAAAAATAATAATACTTCAAGCATACTAATTAAGAAATCATGTCTTCTCAAAATAACATGGCAAAAGAAAGTTCATCCCTACAAAATCATATAGTTAGGCTATGCTTCATTTTCGTCACACAAAAATGTTCCCAACTTCTATACCCCCGATGACAAGCCAAACAATTGTTTCATACTTAAATAATCTCAAACTTTTTCAACCTTCACGCAATACATGAGCATGAGCCATGGATATAGCACTATGGGTGGAATAGAATATGATGATGGGGATTGTGTGGAGAAGACAAAAAGGAGAAAGTCTCACATTGACGAGGATAATCAACGGGCTATGGAGATACCCATCAATTGATGTCAACATGAGGCGTAGGGATTGCCATGCAACGGATGCACTAGAGCTATGAATGCTCAATAAAAGAAAACTAGTGGGTGTGCATCCAACTTGCTTGCTCATGAAGACCTAGGGCATTTGAGGAAGCCCATCGTAGGAATATACAAGCCAAGTTCTATAATGAAAAATTCCCACTAGTATAAAAAGACAACTTATGAGACTCACTACATGATGAACAAGGTGCTACTTTGAAGCACAATATATGAGACTCACTATATGAAGAACAAGGTGCTACTTTGAAGCACAAGTGTGGAAAAAGAGATAGTAGCATTGCCCTTTTTTTTATTTTCTTTTCTTTTCTTTTTTTTATTTTTTTTTGGGCCTTTCTCTTTTTTTTGGCCTTTCTTTTTTTTTCTTTTTCTTTTCTTTTTGGGCAATGCTCTAACAATGATGATCATCACACTTCTATTGATTACAACATAAGGATTACAACTCGAAACTTAGAACAAGATATGACTCTATATGAATGCCTCCGGCGGTGTACCGGGATGGTGCAATGAATCAAGAGTGACATGTATGAAAAATAATGCATGGTGGTTTTGCCAAAAATACGATGTCAACTACATGATCATGCAATGACAATATGACAAAAGTAATGTATGTCAAGATGATGATGATGGAGGTTGCATGGCAATATATCTCGGAATGGCTATGGAAATGCCATGATAGGTAGGTATGGTGGCTGTTTTGAGGAAGATATAAGGATGTTTATGTGTGATAGAGCGTATCGTATCACGGGGTTTGGATGCACCGGGGAAGTTTGCACCAACTCTCAAGGTTGGAAAGGGCAATGCACGGTACCGAAGAGGCTAGCAAAGGCGGAAAGGTGAGAGTGCGTATAATCCATGGACTCAACATTAGTCAAAAGAACTCATATACTTATTGCAAAAAATTTAGAAGTAATCAAAAATCAAGTACTACACGCATGCTCCTAGGGGGATAGATTGGTAGGAAAAGACCCTCGCTCATCCCCGACCGCCACTCATAAGGATGCACAAGCCAGGTACACTTCATGTTTCAAATTTCTTACACAACATTAACCATACGTGCATGCTATGGGACTTGCAAACATCAACACAAGCATTTCTCAAATTCATAATCACCCAACTAGCATGACTTTGATATTATCACCTCCATATCTCAAAACAATTATCAAGCATCAAACTTATCTTAGTATTCATTTCAAAAGAAAGTTTCACAATCTTGAATACCAAGTATATTAATATTAAGCAAATTACCATGCTATTTACGACTCTCAAAATAATCAAAGTGAAGCATGAGAGATCAATAGTTTCTTTAAAACAAATCCACCACCATGCTCTAAAAGATATAAGTGAAGTACTAGAGCAAATGACAAACTACTCCGAAAGATATAAGTGAAGATCAATGAGTAGTCGAATAATTACGCAACTATGTGAAGACTCTCCCATTTAATAATTTCAGATCTTTATACTTTATTCAAACATCAAGCAAAGCTAAAGAAAACTACATTGCAAGGATATCACAACTCATGTGAAGAAGCAAAAACTTAGGCTCAACCGATACTAACCGATAGTTGTTGAAGAAGAAAGGTGGGATGCCTACCGGGGCATCCCCAAGCTTAGATGCTTGAGACTTCTTGAAATATTATCTTGGGGTGCCATGGGCATCCCCAAGCTTGAACTTTTGTGTCTCCTTAATTCCTATCATATCATGGTTTCTCTTTTTATCAAAAGCTTCATTCACAACAAACTCAACAAGAACTCGTGAGATAGGTTAGTATAAACCAATGCAAAACCTTATCATTTTCTACTGTAACAAATCACTTAAATTATTATTCAACATTGCATACTAAATGCCTCTGCATATTTAATACTCCTATCTTCAAATAGAATCATTAAACAAGCAAACATATGCAAACAATGCAACCATAACAGCAATCTGCCAAAACAGTACAGTCTGTAAAGAATGCAAGAGCATCAGTACTTCCCTGACTCGAAAAAGTATGAACTAAAATTCCCACTGTAATAAATTTATCATAGCTCAATATGCAAAAAGATTCAACATTATACCTCTCTCTGACTTTTCTAGGGAATTTTTGCAACAGCGGTAAACTTTCAGTTTTCAAACAGCAACATGTATACTAGCAAAATAAGCATGGCAAAGGCTATCCTTGACTTCTTTATTGAAACTAAAGATGCAAAACATTATTATAATTAACAGCAAGCAAATACTAACAAAAGAAAATGACGCTCCAAGCAAGAAACATATCATGTGGTGAATAAAAATATAGCTCCAAGTAAAGTTACCGATGAACGAAGACGAAAGAGGGGATGCCTTCCGGGGCATCCCCAAGCTTAGGTTCTTGGTTGTCCTTGAATATTACCTTGGGGTGCCTTGGGCATACCCAAGCTTAGTCTCTTGCCACTCCTTATTCCATAGTCCATCGAATCCTTACCCAAAACTTGAAAACTTCAACCACACAAAACTCAACACAAAACTTGTAAGCTCTGTTAGTATAAGAAAATAAAACCACCACTTAGGTACTATACTGAACTCATTCTAAATTCATATTGGTGTAATATCTACTGTACTTCAACTTATCTATGGTTCATGCCCTCCGATACTACTCATAGTTTCATCAAAATAAGCAAACAACACATAGAAAACAGAATCTGTCAAAAACAGAACAGTCTGTAGTAATCTGTATCAAACGTATACTTCTGGAACCCCAAACATTCTAACAAATTAGGAAGTCCTACGCAATTTGTGTACCAATCCAGATCAAAAAGAAACATATCAGAAGCACGTTTCTGTGAATTAACAAAACTAAATTACTGGGTGTAAAACTTTCTGATTTTCAGCAGGATCAACACAACTATCACCGTAAGCTACCCTAAAGGTCTTACTTGGCACTTTATTGAAACAAAAGCTATAAAACATGATTACTATAGTAGCATAATCATGTGGACACACAAAAACAGTAAAGGTAAATATTGGGTTGTCTCCCAACAAGCGCTTTTCTTTAATGCCTTTTAGCTAGGCATGATGATGACAATGATGCTCACAAAAAAGATAAGAATTGAAACATAACGGGAGCATCATGAAGCATATGACTAGCACTTTTAAGTCTAACCCACTTCCTATGCATAGGGATTTTGTGAGCAAACAACTTATGGGAACAATAATCAACTTGCATAGGAAGGTAAAACAAGCATAACTTCAAAACTTTAAGCACATAGAGAGGAACCTTGATATTATTGCCATTCCTACAAGCATATGTTCCTCCCTCATAATAATTTTCAGTAGCATCATGAATGAATTCAACAATATACCCAGACCTAAAGCATTCTTTTCATGATCTATTTGCATAGAAAATTTACTACTCTCCACATAAGCAAAATTCTTCTCATCAATAGTAGTGGGAGCAAACTGAACAAAATAACTATCATATGATTGAAAATTAAGATCAAGATGACAAGTTTCATGGTTATCATTATTCTTTAAAGCATACGTGTCATCACAATAATCATCATAGATAGGAGGCATGCTTTCATCATAGTAAATTTGCTCATCAAAGCTTGGGGGACAAAAAATATCATCTTCGTGAAACATAGCTTCCCCAAGCTTGTGTCTTTGCATATCATTAGCATCATGGATATTCAAAGAATTTGTACTAACAACATTGCAATCATGCTCATCATTCAAAGATTTAGTGCCAAACAATTTAGAGATTTCTTCTTCTAGCACTTGAGCACAATTATCCTTTCCATCATACTCACGAAAGATATTAAAAAGATGATGCGTATGAGACAAACTCAATTCCATTTTTTTGTAGTTTTCTTTTATAAAATAAACTAGTGCTAAAACAAGAAACAAAAAGATTCGATTGCAAGATCTAAAGATATACCTTCACTTACCTAGCCTCCCCGGCAACGGTGCCAGAAAAGAGCTTGATGTCTACTACACAACCTTCTTCTTGTAGACGTTGTTGGTCCGTCAAGTGCACAGGTTTGTAGGACAGTAGAAAATTTCCCTCAAGTGGATGACCTTAGGTTTATCAATCCGTGGGAGGCGTAGGATGAAGATGGTCTCTCTCAAACAACCCTGCAACCAAATAACAAAAAGTCTCTTGTGTCCCCAACACACCCAATACAATGGTAAAATGTATAGGTGCACTAGTTTGGCGAAGAGATGGTGATACAAGTGCAATATGGATGGTAGATATAGGTTTTTGTAATCTGAAATAATAAAAACAGCAAGGTAACATGTGGTAAAAGTGAGCGTAAACGGTATTGCAATGATAGGAAACAAGGCCTAGGGTTCATACTTTCACTAGTGCAAGTTCTCTCAACAATAATAACATAGATAGATAATATAACAAGCCCTCAACATGCAACAAAGAGTCACTCCGAAGCCACTAATAGTGGAGAACAAACGTAGAGATTATGGTAGGGTATGAAACCACCTCAAAGTTATTCTTTCGGATCGATCTATAAAAGAGTTCGTACTAGAATAACACCTTAAGATACAAATCAACCAAAAACCTAATGTCACCTAGATACTCCATTGTCACCTCAAGTATCCGTGGGCATGATTATACGATATGCATCACAAAATCTCAGATTCATACAACCAACATAAAAGTACTTCAAAGAGTGCCCCAAAGTTTCTACCGGAGAGTCAAGAACGTGTGCCAACCCCTATGAATAGGTTCCCAATGTCACGAAACCTGCAAGTTGATCACCAAAACATACATCAAGTGGATCAATAGAATAACCCATTGTCACCACGGTTATCCCACGCAAGACATACATCAAGTGTTCTCATAAAGACTCAATCCGATAAGATAACTTCAAAGGGGAAACTCAATTCATCACAAGAGAGTAGAGGGGGAGAAACATCATAAGATCCAACTACAATAGCAAAGCTCGGGATACATCAAGATCGTGCCATAGAGGGAACACGAGAGATAACATGAGAGAGAGAGAGAGAGAGATCAAACACATAGCTACTGGTACATACCCTCAGCCCCTGGGTGAACTACTCCCTCCTCGTCATGGATAGTGCCGGGATGATGAAGATGGTAACCGGTGAACGATCCCCCCTCTGGCAGGGTGCTAGGAAGGGCTCCTGAGAGGTTTTTGGTGGCTACAGAGGCTTGCGGCGGCAGAACTCCCAATCTATCTTCTGTTCAGGAAGTTTTAGGGTACGTAGGTATATATGGGTGAAAGAAGTACGTCGGTGGACCGAAGGGGGGGGCCACGAGGCAGGGGGGCGCGCCCCAGGGGGGTGGGAGCGCCTCTCACCCTCGTGGGCACCTCCCTTCTTCCCTGACATGCACTCCAAGTCCATCGGGTGGCTTTCCTTCCAAAAATAACTTCTCCAGTTGATTTCGTTCCGTTTTGACTCCGTCTGATATTCCTTTTCCTCGAAACACTGAAATAGGCATAAAACAGCAAATCTGGGCTCGGCCTCCGGTTAATAGGTTAGTCCCAAAGATATTATAAAAGTGGATAATAAAACCCAATATTGCCTAAAACAGTAGATAATATAGCATGGAGCAATCAAAAATTATAGATACGTTGGAGACGTATCACCCAACTAAAGGCCCACAAGATTTTGCGGACCATAATGGGCCGGCCCACCCAAAGGCCCACGAGATTTTTGTGTGCCATAATGGGCCGGCCCAGATAAAGGCCCACAAAATTCTTGCGGATCATAATAGGCTGGCCCAGCTAAAGGCCCATGAGATTTCGCCGACATTAATGGGCCGACCCAGCTGTAGGCCCACAAGATTTTGAGGACCCTAGTAAGCCGGCCAATTAACTGGCTGCCATGTTTTGGGCCAAATGCCGGCCCATATTTGATCCGGTCCATTAATGGCCTGCCATGTTCCGGTCCTAAAAATGGCCCATATGAGATCCGACCCGTTAAAAGCCTCCCACTTTCTCGGCCAAATCACAACCCAGATTAGGTCCAGCCCTTCAAGAGGCTTTGGGCTCAATTATGGCCCATATCAGATTCGGCCCGTTAACTGGACGCTATGCTTTTGGGCCCACTTTCTAAAGGCCCATTTAGTAATTCGGCCTGATATTAGTGTCGGCCTGTTAAGGGCCCGTTTAATATTTCGGACCTGTATTAATTTCGGCCTGTTAAAAGCCCATCATATAGTTGGGCCTAACTACGGCCCAGTTTGCATCTGGCCTGCTCGCAGCCGATATCGATTGGGCCAAACAAGGACCGAGACAACTTTGGCCTGTTAAAAGCCCGTGATTTGATTCGCACAATCATGGGCCGGGGGTCTATGTCGGGCTGCTGCTGGCCCGAGCTATTCGACACGTTTCAGGCCCAACCTACTTCTCAGCCTCCTAAAAGCCCATTGAGTTTTCTTGCGAAAAGAGGGCCGGGGGTTACTCGGCCAATTAAAGGCCCGAATCTACTAGTGGGCCAGTTTGACGGGGCCCATGATGCGGATCATACATCGTGATTGCATGATGGCCCGATTATGTACCATAATTTTATGGTTTGGCCGGTTTACTGCGAAGACAGGATATATATACAGTAAAATAACCGCAACATCGTGAATAAGAAAAAACCTAGACTATACAATAAAGAAATTACGGCATATTACATCCACTGGGCATCAAAGTTCGCCACTATGATAATAAGCACAAGCAGACAGCAGATTACATACACTTGGCATCAAAGATCGCCACCAGTGCAAATAAACACGCCGACAAAATAATATACAAAACTGACAGCACTTCAATAGAGTTCAAGAAAGGTTAGCCCTGCTGGCGAGCTGCACCGCAAGCACCTGAGCAAGATGATGAGACTGCGCTTGTTTAACACTTATATCTTCCTCACTCTAAAACATAAACAAGCAGACAGATGATAGGTTTTGCACATAAAAGTATCAGTGCTCACGATTCATCACATTTCTTACTAACGAATAAAGTGACATAGTTTAAAATTGCATTAACACACTATGGTATTGTTCAGGTCAAGACATGGCAGGAAATGACATTATGAAGGAGTTGGCAGCTTCACGACACCACTGGATTACAGATCAAGAACTCATAAGTATCAATGGTTAGTGTGCTGTCAATTTATCCCATTTCAGATTGGCAAATAAAGATACGGTTTAAATAATAGTAGAATGATATGACATTGTTCATAGTTAAGACATTGCAGAATATGACATTGTGCTGTAGTGGGTAGGTTCATCACACCACTGGATTACGAATGAAGAACAAAAGCATACATGCAGTGCAAAAGAAGATCACTTGCTCTGTATACTTTAATTTACATGGTATGAAGAAGGAACTTGGTTCTACAACTGAAAACTTAAATTGAGAAGGACAAACTTTTGTTTATGAACTACATAATAAACTTTAAACATGCAGTTTGATGCAAACACCAAAAATACACAGCTGTTGCAGTCATGCCTAACCAAATATACACACCAAAGTTTGAAGGCTTGAGAAGGACAAACTTACATTACTGGTGAAGACATGCTCTATAAAGCCCTTGTCTATGCTGATGGGGGGGCAATTCAAGAAGTTTACCACATAATCTTCTTCATAAGCATTGCCTTTATTCTACATTTTGTTAAGAGTAAATATAGATGTGGTAATATACGAAAAAATGGAGAATATTTAAGATAAGATGAACAGTGATGCTACATAACCAAGTAGCTATAAATGTATGTGCAGTGATACAGGCAAAAGGCACAGCCAAGAGCAATGCATAGCTAAACTTCTTCAGTACCAACCTTATGGTAAGAGTAAATATAGATCTGATGTGTAGAAAATGGAGGGCAAAGGAAAATAAGCTGCAGAGTGATGGTACGTGAACAACTACCTGTCAATATAAGTACAGTGACAGAGGACATCATGTACTTACAAGAACAATGCAGAGCTAAAAAATCATTGGCATTGGATATATTCTACACTAATGTAACCATTCATACAGATCAGATAATTTGGAGCGAACAATTGATAAGAAAGCTATCATGCATACTACTGTCACATAATGAACCAGGTATGTATGCAAGTACAGTGATACAGGACAATAGGTACTAACAAGAGCAAAGCAACGGGCAGCAAATTTGCGATATCCCGTCGTTCTTTTCAAACCAGAATTCTTCTTCGAGCAGATTTCCCGCAAAAAAGATCCGTAAGGCACATGCGGAAAAGAAGAAGTTCAAATTTTCATGTGATTTCATATACAGTACCTCATCCTGGGAACAAGACCAGTGCATAACAAGGTTTTTCCATTCAATGTCTTCTAAATTTAGCACATGAGACTTTACCGGAAATTCATTTATAGACTTGCCATCAAAGTGTGATTTCCTCGGGTAACACGGATACTGCGGCAATGCTTCCTTGAAAATCACAAGCAAGATTTGCTCGTCATGACTATCCAGATTGACCCTCGCCTAGTTACAACAATGTAATGTAAATCATTGATGTGTTCGATCAGCAGAAAATAGGAAAATAATAACCATGAATAATAGCACTTACACGTAAGTTGGATAGGAAGATGTGAAAATGGTGTTTGTCTTCACTATAATCTTCCCATGATGGGAATATATGCACATAGTCCCTAACAACATTGAAAGCATTGTCTTTTAATCTGGGAATAAATGGAATGGGGTTCCAATCTGCAGGAATTGGTCATCTCTGCAGTTGGGATAGGTCTTCGGCCGGTGGACTTGCTGTACTTTTTGCTGGAGTGGGATTTTTCTGTGGTACGGCTGGTGCTATGGCAAATGAAATCAGTATACCTTTTGCTGGAGTGCAGGTCCTGTGTGGTGGGGCTAGTGGTGTGGCCAGTGAAGTATGGGTACAGTCTGCTGGAGTCGGTCCTACGTTTTGTGTCACTGGTTGTACAACCAATATAAGTGGGGCGCTGTCTGATTTCTCCGGCACCACCACGTTTTTCAAGGACTTTGCGGGTGCTCCTTCAGGTTCGACAATCACCATCTTCCTTTTTGATGTCTGATGCACAAGAACAACATTTGAGTGGAAAAACATGGTATGATGACAGATGGAATATGTATTGATAATGGATGGGCATGACATCTCGAGTTATATGATGAGTAAACTAAGCAGATGGCGGTGCAACAAAGTAGAAGAAATGCAAGACAACATATGCAAGATACGTGCAATCAATAAAACCTTGCCAAACTAGAACAGGCACCTTGATGGGTGAACAGGACAGGCCATCTGCCTTTGACTCCTCGAGGTTAGAATAGTCATTAGGATGATATTCTGAACAAGAATCAATAGGTGGGGAGCTTACGAGTTTCATTGCTTCTAGAATGGCACTCAACGCATTGGTGCCAATTTTGTAAGTCATTACAGTGTTCCACAATATTCTTCTGATGCGCGGATTCTGATATTCACTGTAATTGCGTATAATATCTGAGAACCATGAAAACATAAATAGTTGTGAGATTATCTTTGTAATGCAGATGATATTCTAATATAGGGGCGCCCCTGTAAACACTTGTGTGCTATCACTGGATTCTGATGAGAGAGCTCATGTGTGCTGTAATATGGTGCGTGCATTTATATAATCTGGCACAAGTACACAAAAAAAATAGGCTCCGAAAGGAAGGATAGCTGGCAGATGATAGGTTCATAATATACTGTATAGAGAGTTTATTGCCAAACCATGATAACAAGAGCACACAACAACTAGGAAGATCATAGTGTACATAACAGGGGTACACCATAACCACGATATATAAATCGGGAAAGTGGAACTGGCTTGAAAATACCGTGTTGTATTGCTGCTAGTAATTGAAAGCCTATCGATCACGTACAGGCTAGCTCTATCAGCTGTTGACTGCAGATGTCCCTGCGCCCCTTCCTGACAAGGAACATACTGTACGTACTAAATATAGAATAAACAAAGAGGAACATGTTAAAGAACAGAAGAGGAAGCATATTCTTGAGATTCCGCTTCATTGCATACAATGTTGGTTGCCCACTCATGATGAATCACAGCGCCCAAAGAAATGCAATTCCATGCTGCCTCTCTATATGTGGCAATTTTGAACAAGAGTCATTAGGATCATATTCTGAACAAGAGTCAACAGGTGGGGAGTGTATGAGTTTCATTGCATCCAGAATGGCACTCAATGCCTTGGTGCCAATTTTAAAAGTTATTACAGTGTTTAGCTTCAAGAGTGGACTGCTGCTAGTGCGACACAAAGCAGCTACATAGATCATAGTGTAGATATAACGGGAAAACCTTAAGCATCAGAGTAAAATCAGCAAAGTGGAACTTGCTGGAATATATGTGCTAGTATTGCCGGTACGGCTTGAAAGGCTTCGGATACCAGCTCTCTTCAAGTGAAGGTGCGGTACTGTTAATATCAGTGTAACTGTCAAAGGCGACACAGCTGCCCGCATTTCCTTGCTATTCTTATAGGATTCAAGTGGGCAGGCCACTATAAATCCTATTCCTATGTTTACAAGATCCTACGAATCAAAGAGGATCAAAGTGTCCATCACAACCGACCGTATAGACCTCTACACTTCAAATGTCCCTGCTCATCTTCAGTACAAGGAACACACTGTACTACTATCGTACTCCCTCCATTCCAAAATATAAGTCTTGGTAGAGATTTCCACTATGGATCACATACAGATGTATCCATATACATTTTAGAATGTAGATTCACTCATTTTGCTCCATATGTAGTCCATGGTGGAATCTATACAAAGACTTGTATTTAGGAACGGAGAGAGTACATATTAAAGAAGAACAAAAGAGGAACATGGTAAAGAAGAGCAAGCAGATTTTGGATAATAAAATGTTGGTTGCGCAATGCCCACACATGATGAACCAGAGCGCATTAAGAATGCAACTCCCAGCTGTCTCTCGACCATTTCAGGCGGTTGGATGAAGATCCTACTTCTCCTAATCCTTCTTCTTCCTTGTCTCTGATTCTTCCCATACAGAACACCGCACGGGCCGCCGGTCAGACCACCGCCCCCACCGCCTGTGTTCCTCTACCACCCCCACCCCCACCCCCGCCCCAACCCCCACCCGCGTCGAGTTTTCTTCGTTCGGTGAGGCCCCACGAGCCCCTTCGATCGCAACGGCGAACTCCGGCAAGCTCTGAAAAATCCACTGACCCAATTTTGAAATTTAGTCTACTGTGATTTAACTAGTGTGGAATATAAAAGGGGAAAACCATAAGCATTGGGAGTATAGTGTTGAGCGTGCCATGGCGAATCCGAAGGTTCAAACCGGACAAAGGCAACTTCGCAACCAAGACAAGAAATCAGAGTAAAGCAGTGGCGATCTATTTTCTTGCTACGATAAATAAGTTGAGCAGATACGAAAGAGTACCGCCTCTGGTGCGGCGCTGTGTACGCATCTGCTCAGAATTTGACGGTGTTGTGGTAGCAATGGCTGTCGGCGGCGTGGAAGCAGATCTAGGAGGGTAGATGGTGGCGGCGAGATGCGGTGGACGAGACGGTCGTAGGAGCGGCGTCGGCAAGGTGTACGACGGTGGGGATGAAGCGAGAGGACGGGATGCAAGGATCCCGGTCCGAAGCCATGGATGAGAGAGGTCGATCTCTTGTAATGGACGGCGGCATCGGGGTATCAGCTCCGGCATGGTGGAGGACGACGACAGTGGATGGGGTGGCAGACGGAGGAGGGTGGGATGGAGATGATGTTTTGGCGCGCATGGAGTACGAATGGGGAAAAGGGAGGTAGAGAGGAAGGGGGAAACCATGTATTCAGGGCGCGCTTGTCTCAAATGCGAGGAAATTTACAAACTTGACCCCCGTTTCAAATTTCTACTACATCACAACAACATTAGTCGGTTGGGGATAGGACGGTAATCTCGCATACACCGAATATTTGCCGATGAGAGTTTGTTTTTGGCGCCCACCGTGTATGAATATGAATCGGGGAGGGAGTCGATTTCGGCCAAGGACACACTATGTTTTGGCGCCCACCATGTATGAATCCGGGTGAGAGGCGGTTACGTCATGTTTGGGTGAAATTACAAACCTACCCCTATCGAAACCTATAGAAATCCAGCAGATAGGCTTTGCGTGGCAGGGATAGGCAGTAGTAATTTCCATCTCGCAAATTTTGGTTTTGGGCGGTTACTGTGACTTTCCCTGCTTCATTCAAATTTTGCAGAGTGCACGTTTAGCGTGCCAACTCAATTTGAATCCTGTTTGTATTCTATTTTTTTTGGGAGGGATCCATTTTCAATTGGTATTACATTCTATATACATCATTTTTTATATATACTTTCAAAAGCACAACACCATCTATACATAAATATGGTTTACAAATGGCATGATCTCATATTCATAAGGTTGTAACCATCAATTTGGATTTTCAAATATTTGAAACCACTTTATGTTGAAATCCAATGTATGCATTCCTCGCTAACTGTCTCCAATTAATGTGTGTTTCATGCGGGTTTTTTTACTTCTCAAACATGTATAATGTGTTTCACACACGCAACATATAGTGTAATCCCGTTTAGACATTAATTGCATATAAACCATGCATTGTTTGTAATTAAACAATATATGGATCACCAATATTGATAAAATATATAACATTACACGTGTGCCCAAATTCAAATGAATATGCATGTTTGATACACCAATTTGTGTTATGATATTATCGTTGTTGTGATCTCCAGTTTAAATATTTCATTCCCCTTTAATCCAGATATTTGTCTCATATAGCTATTACTCATGCTTATATAGTACTATCTCTCTGGACCTATACGCGTTCATCGTCTCTCAGGTATCTCTCGTGCTACCTGTATGTCGACAATGATCTTTTATCTTTGTAACACACTGACGGTACTCTCTCCCTCGACCTTCATCACTCTATCTCTCTCTATGTATACCTCGCTCCCTGATATGTGTCTCTAACTATGATTCTCCATGTGGAATCTCTTTCTCTCACACAAACACAAAACTTTGTCTCCCAGGGTCTCATTTCTCTCTACTATTGCCATGTGTGCCACTCACACACCCCTCATACAAAGATGTCTTTCGCTCCTTAGATAGGAGAACCTACGACTCTTCCTCTTAAATATCTCTTTATCACACACAAACACAAACTCTGTCTCCCAAGGTCTCATATTTCTCCATTGTTCTCTTGTATGTCGCTCACACACACACTCTCTCTCCCTAGAGATATCTTACATTCCCTCATATGTCTCTCTAGCTATCACTCTTGTTGTGAAATATCTTTCTCTCTCGCAGACACAAAACTCCATCTATCGGGATCTCATTTCTCTCTGATATCTGTTTGTATGTGACTCACATGCACCCTCTCTTATCTCTCTCACACCCACACACATAACTCAGCCTTCTGATCCACTCGACTCCTATCTCTAACGCACACTAGCTAGCATCTTTATCTTTCTATTTATCTGTTTCTCCATCAACCGTCTTTCTCGCCCTCACTCTTGATTCCTATCACGCACACTACATATGTTTCTCTCTACATGCAGTCAAGTGCCCTCTCACACACATATATAACTTCACCCTTTGAACCACCCGACGGTCATCTCCAACACCCAAATTAGCGGATGTCCCTCTAGCTAGCATCTCCATCTCTGTATCTATCTGTAGTTTCTCCGGCAACATTTCTTTCTCGCACGGAGTCTTGCTTCCTATCACCCACACTATATATGTCTCTCCATACATATGCATTTATAGGTTGATCTCTTTTGCACAATCATTGCGCCTCACTCCCTCTGCTCGCCATAGATGCATGCTCCAGCCAACGCCACTATCTCTTAAAGACAAAAACACATGCTCAATTGTCGGGCCTTCTTCCCTGCATTCTCACATGCATGCATATTGTCATACTGATCCGTCTCTCCCATGTTGTTGATCTTATGACTTATGTCTTCTTTCTTTTCTCTCGATCATGCACGCGCGCGCACACACACATCCCACGTATACTTGTATACCTCTCACACATGCACGTTCAAGGTCTCTATGTCTCCATACATAGTTAATTACCCTCAATCCTAACGCCACATCGAATCGTTCTCCTCTTTTGTGCACATAACTTCCTCCTGGATGGGTAAAACACACACTCACACTTAACAATCTCCTTATAGCTACTCCCCCGCCTCTCACTCTTCCCCTATATCCCCGAAACCAATAAGACCATCCCTTTGTTTAATTCCCGCCTACATGCACCATCGATATATATTAGTCTTCCTCGGTGTCTCTCGAACAAACACGTTCTCTTGATGTCGACTCCTCTCACGTGCACATACCTTCTCTACCCTCTCTACGAGCATTTTCTCTCTCGCACCCCATTGTTGGTGGCCTCTGCCATACACATCACCTCTCTATGATGAAGCCATGCACACTTAAATTACATCCACCACAGAGGACCCCGCAACACACACACACACACACGCACCCCCCACACACTAAGACTCCATCTCTCTCTCTCTCTCACACACACACACAAACACACACACACACACACACACGCACGTAGGCACCCCC
>NC_057810.1:61733047-61778418 GCF_018294505.1 Triticum aestivum | reverse complement strand
GACTCCATCTCTCTCTCTCTCACACACACACAAACTAAGACTCCATCTCTCTCTCTCATACACACACACACACACACACACCCCACACACACACTAAGACTCCATCTCACACACACATGCTCTAGGCGGAGCATTTGTTCCTACCACCCTTCATCCAACCTTACCCATATGATAAACAAGCACCTTTATTTACTTGCATAACATGGACAAATTCCACTTTAGTTTAGTAGTCAGCAAACTTATCATCTGTACCCTTATAAAAAATGAGTTGGCGATGATGGTGTGCCTGCCATCTTGTAATACGGACCGTATGATCTATATCTGACGGATAGAAAGCAAACTATGATAATTTTACAAAAGATACCTGCACCTCTCTCCACATCATTATCTCCCGCAACCTCATTGCTCAGCAATTAAAAAAGGAATAAGTCTCTGGAACAATCTAGCATGCATGGTGGCCGCTGCCGCCTGCCAGCGCCGTCCATCCCCATATGCCTCCGCCCATTCCGACCACCAGCCACCACCATGCTCCACTCCTCCTCGCCTTATCTCTCATCTTTCATTTTTTTGATGACATTCTCGAGATACCAATTTTCCGATAAAATTCTCGAGATATCATTAGTTTTTACACATGGGATTATTCCTGCATGGGTCAATCACAACAGGTGTTTTGTAAAAAAATGCATATTGATGTTCCATGCAATGCACGAGAATCTTGCTTGTAATTATATAACGCAAATCACGAGCAGTAAGTGACATTTTTGTGACACAACCACGTTAACATGGCCATGTAAATCACTAGCTAAAGTAAATACCATTATACTTATATCCCGATGCAAAAGGTTGAGTACATGTCCGAAGAGTAGAGTCGCACACACGGACTCTGTCTCTTAGAACCTCTCTCACACACACACCAGTTACGTGACACACACTTAAGCAGACACGTATGTTACAATTTGTGCACCCGCGGGTACACGTGATGCTGCACATTTATTTAAGCCGAAAGGCGAACCCAAACAGTAGCTGCATTCATTCCCCTCCCGCCGCCTCTTCTCTGGTCGCCGTCGCTGCTTCGTCTTGAGCTTGCGTTGGTTTTCCTCGAAGAGGAGAGGGTGATGCAGCAAAGTGTAGCGTAAGTATTTCCCTCAGTTTTGAAAACCAAGGTATCAATCCAGTAGGAGGCTCCTCAAAAGTCCCACGCACCTACACAAACAAACTGAGAACTCGCAACCAACGCAATAAAGGGGTTGTCAATCCCTTCATGGCCACTTGTGAAAGTGAGATCTAATAAAGATAGTATGATAAGATAAATATATTTTTGGTATTTTATAAGATAGATGCAAAAAGTAAAGATGCAAATAAAGATAGATTGAAAGCAAATATGATAAGAGATAGACCCGGGGGCCATTGGTTTCACTAGAGGCTTCTCTCAAGATAGCATAAGTATTATGGTGGGTGAACAAATTACTGTCAAGCAATTGATAGAAAAGCGCATAGTTATGAGATTATCCAGGCATGATCATGTATATAGGCATCACGTCCATAGCAAGTGGACCGACTCCTGCCTGCATCTACTACCATTACTCCACACATCGACCACCATCCAGCATGCATCTAGAGTATTAAGTTCATAAGAACAGAGTAACGCATTAAGCAAGATGACATGATGTAGAGGGATAAACTCATGCAATATGATATAAACTCCATCTTGTTATCCTCGATGGCAACAATACAATACATGTCTTGCAACCCTTTCTGTCACTGGGTAAGAACACCGCAAGATTGAACCCAAAGCTAAGCACTTCTCCGATGGCAAGAAAGATCAATCTAGTGGGCCAAACCAAACTGGTAATTCGAAGAGACTTGCAAATATAACTCAATCATACATAAAAGAATTCAGAGAAGATTCAAATATTATTCATAGATAAACTTGATCATAAACCCACAATTCATCGGATCTCGACAAACACACCGCAAAAAGAGTTTACATCGAATAGGTCTCCACAAGAGAGGGGGAGAACATTGTATTGAGATCCAAAAAGAGAGAAGAAGCCATCTAGCTAATAACTATGGACCCGTAGGTCTATGTAAACTACTCACAACTCATCGGAGGGGCAAGGATGTTGATGTAGAAGCCCTCCGTGGTCGATTACCCGTCCGGCGTAGTGCCGGCGAAGGCTCCAAGATGAGATCTCGCGGATACAGAAGGCTACGGCAGTGCAAATTGTGTTTCCTGGTGCTCCTGGATGTTTTCGGGTTACGTAGGTATATATAGGAAGAAGAAGTACGTCGATGGCCACCCGAGGGGCCCACAAGACAGGGGGCGCCCTATAGGGGGGCACGGCCCCCTATCTCGTGGGGCCCTCGGGAGCTTCTTGACTTGCACTCCAAGCTCTCCGGATCAGATTTGTTCCAAAAATCACGCTCCCAAAGGTTTCATTCCGTTTGGACTCCGTTTGATATTCCTTTTCTTCGAAATACTGAAATAGGTAAAAAAAACAACAATATGGGTCGGGCCTCCGGTTAGTAGGTTAGTACCAAAAATGATATAAATATGTAAAATAAAGCCCATAAACATCTAAAAGGGGTAATATAATAGCATGGAACAATCAAAAATTACAGATACGTTGTAGACGTATCAGACATCCCCAAGTTTAATTCCTGCTCGTCCTCGAGTAGGTAAATGATAAAAAGAGAATTTTTGATGTGGAATGCTACCTAGCATAATTCATAATGTAATTTTCTTCATTGTGGCATGAATGTTCAGATCCAAATGAATACAAAATAAAAGTTCATATTGACATAAGAAATAGTAACACTTCAAGCATACTAATCAAAGTAATCATGTCTTCTTAAAATAACATGATAAAAGAAAGTTCATCCCTACAAAATCATATAGTTAGGCTATGCTTCATTTTTGTCACACAAAGATGTTCCCAACTTCTATACCCCCGATGACAAGCCAAGCAGTTGTTTCATACTTAAATAATCTCAAACTTTTTCAACCTTCACGCAATACATGAGCGTGAGCCATGGATATAGCACTATGGGTGGAATAGAATATGATGATGGGGATTATGTGGAGAAGACAAAAAAGGAGAAAGTCTAACATTGACAAGGATAATCAACGGGCTATGGAGATGCCCATCAATTGATATCAACATCGGAGTAGGGATTGCCATGCAACGGATGAACTAGAGCTACAAATGAATGTTCAACAAAGGAAGACTAGTGGGTGTGCATCCAACTTGCTTGCTCATGAAGACCTAGGGCATTTGAGGAAGCCCATCGTAGGAATATACAAGCCAAGTTCTATAATGAAAAATTCCCACTAGTATGAAAAAGACAACTTCTGAGACTCACTACATGAAAAACAAGGTGCTACTTTGAAGCACAAGTGTGGAAAAAGAGATAGTAACATTGCCCTTTTTATTTATTTTCTTTTCCTTTTTTTCTTTTTTTGGGCCTTTATTTTTCTTTTTCTTTTTGGCCTTTCTTCTTCTTTTTCTTTGGGCTATGTTCTAATAATGATGATCATCACACTTCTATTGATTACAACATAAGAATTACAACTCGAAACTAGAACAAAATATGACTCTATAAGAATGCCACCAGTGGTGTACCGGGATGGTGTAATGAATCAACAGTGACATGTATGAAAAATAATGCATGGTGGCTTTTCCACAAATACAATGTCAACTACATGATCATGCAATGGCAATATGACAAAACTAAAGTATGTCATGAAAATGAAGAACGGAACGGTGGAAAGTTGCATGGCACTATATCTCGGAATGGCTATGGAAATGCCATAATAGGTAGGTATGGTGGCTGTTTTGAGGAAGATATAAGGAGGTTTATGTGTGATAGAGCGTATCGTATCACGGGGTTTGGATGCACCGGCAAAGTTTGCACCAACTCTCAAGGTGAGAAAGGGCAATGCATGGTACCGAAGAGGCTAGCAAAGGCGGAAAGGTAAATGTGCGTATAATCCATGAACTCAACATTAGTCAAAAGAACTCATATACTTATTGCAAAAATTTAGAAGTCATCAAAAATCAAGTACTACGCGCATGCTCCTAGGGGGATAGATTGGTAGGAAAAGACCATCGCTCGTCCCCGACCGCCACTCATAAGGATGCACATGAAGGAAATATGCCCTAGAGGCAATAATAAAGTTATTATTTATTTCCTTATATCATGATAAATGTTTATTATTCATTCTAGAATTGTATTAACCGGAAACATAATACATGTGTGAATACATAGACAAATATAATGTCACTAGTGTGCCTCTACTTGACTAGCTCATTAATCAAAGATGGTTATGTTTCCTAACCATAGACATGTGTTGTCATTTGATTAACGAGATCACATCATTAGGAGAATGATGTGATTGACTTGACCCATTCCGTTAGCCTAGCACTTGATCGTTTAGTATGTTGCTATTGCTTTCTTCATGACTTATACAAAGTTCCTACAACGATGAGATTATGCAACTCCCGTTTATCGGAGGAACACTTTGTGTGCTACCAAACGTCACAACGTAACTAGGTGATTATAAAGGAGCTCTACAGGTATCTCCAAAGGTACATGTTGAGTTGGCATATTTCGAGATTAGGTTTTGTCACTCCGATTGTCGGAGAGGTAGCTCTGGGCCCTCTCAGTAATGCACATCACTATAAGCCTTCCAAGTAATGTGGACAATGAGTTGGTTACGGAATGATGCATTACGTAACGAGTAAAGAGACTTACCGGTAACGAGATTGAAATAGGTATTGGATACCGACGATCGAATCTCGGGCAAGTAACATACCGATGAGAAAGGAACAACGTATGTCGTTATGCGGTTTGACCGATAAAGATCTTCGTAGAATATGTAGGAGCCAATATGAGCATCCAGGTTTCGCTATTGGTTATTGACCGGAAATAGTTCTAGGTCATGTCTACATAGTTCTCGAACCCGTAGGGTCCGCACGCTTAACGTTACGATGACAGTTTTATTATGAGTTTATAAGTTTTGATGTACCGAATGTTGTTCGGAGTCCCGGATGTGATCACGGACATGACGAGGAGTCTCGAAATGGTCGAGACATAAAGATTGATTTATTGGACGACTATATTCGGACACCGGAAGTGTTCCGGGTGATTTCGGAGAAAAACGGAGTGCTGGAGGGGTTACCGGAACCCCCCGGGGAAATATTGGGCCTTAGTGGGCCTGAGGGGAGAGAGAGGGCAGCAGCCCAGGAGGTGGCGCGCCCCCTCCCATGGGGAGTCCGAATTGGACAAGGGGAGGGGGGCGCGGCCCCTCTTTCCCTCTCCCTCTCCCTCTCTTTCCTTCCCCCTTCCTCCTTCCTAGTTGGACTATGAAAGGGGAGTCCTACTCCCACTAGGAGGAGGACTCCCCCCTCCTTGGCACGCCCCCTAGGGCCGGTCGGCCTCCCCCCTTGCTCCTTTATATACGGGGGCAGGGGGCACCTCTAGACACACAAGTTGATCTTCGTGATCGTTCCTTAGCCGTGTGCGGTGCCCCCCTCCACCATATTCCACCTCGGTCATATCGTAGTGGTGCTTAGGCGAAGCCCTGCGTCGGTAGAACATCATCATCATCACCACGCCGTTGTGCTGACGGAACTCATCCCCGACACCCTGCTAGATTGGATTCAGGGGATCGTCATCGAGCTCAACGTGTGCTGAACTCGGAGGTGCTATACGTTCGGTGCTTGGATTGGTCGGATCGTGAAGACGTACGACTACATCAACCGCGTTGTCATAACGCTTCCGCTTTTGGTCTACGAGGGTACATGGACAACACTCTCCCCTCTCGTTGCTATGCATCACCATGATCTGGCGTGTGCGTAGGAATTTTTTTGAAATTACTACGTTCCCCTAGGTTTTATGCGTTGATGTTATATGCACGAGTAGAACACAAGTGAGTTGTGGGCGATACATGTCATACTGCTTACCAGCATGTCATACTTTGGTTCAGCGGTATTGTTGGTGAAGCAGCCTGGACCGACATTACGCGTACGCTTACGCGAGGCTGGTTTTACCGCCGTGCTTTGCACACAGGTGACTAGCGGGTTTCTGTTTCTCCAACTTTAGTTGAACCAAGTGTGGCTACGCCCGATCCTTGTGACGGTTAAAACAACACTAACTTGACGAACTATCGTTGTGGTTTTGATGCGTAGGTAAGAATGGTTCTTGCTCAGCCCGTAGCAGCCACGTAAAATTTGCAACAACAAAGTAGAGGACGTCTAACTTGTTTTTGCAGGGCATGTTGTGATGTGATATGGTCAAGACGTGATGCTATATTTTATTGTATGAGATGATCATGTTTTGTAACCGAAGTTATCGGCAACTGGCAGGAGCCATATGGTTGTCGCTTTATTGTATGAAATGTAAACGCCCTGTAATTGCTTTACTTTATCACTAAGCGGTAGCGATAGTCGTAGAAGCAATAGATGGCGTAACGACAACGATGCTACAATGGAGATCAAGGTGTCGCGCCGGTGATGATGGTGATCACGACGGTGCTTCGGAGATGGAGATCACAAGCACAAGATGATGATGGCCATATCATATCACTTATATTGATTGCATGTGATGTTTATCCTTTATGCATCTTATCTTGCTTTGATTGACGGTAGAATTTTAAGATGATCTCTCACTAAATTATCAAGAAGTGTTCTCCCTGAGTATGCACCGTTGCAAAAGTTCTTCGTGCCGAGACACCACGTGATGATCGGGTGTGATAGGCTCTACGTTCAAATACAACGGGTGCAAAACAGTTGCACACGCGGAATACACAGGTTAAACTTGACGAGCCTAGCATATACAGATAGGGCCTCGGAACACGGAGACCGAAAGGTCGAACGTGAATCATATACTATATATGATCAACATAGTGATGTTCACCATTGAAACTACTCCATCTCACGTGATGATCGGACATGGTTTAGTTGATTTGGATCACGTGATCACTTAGATGACTAGAGAGATGTCTGTCTAAGTGGGAGTTCTTAAGTAATATGATTAATTGAACTTAAATTTATCATGAACTTAGTACCTGATAGTATTTTGCTTATCTATGTTTGATGTAGATAGATGGCTCGTGCTGTTGTTTCGTTGAATTTTAATGCGTTCCTTGAGAAAGCTAAGTTGAAAGATGATGGTAGCAATTACACGGACTGGGTCCGTAACCTGTGGATTATCCTCATTGCTGCATAGAAGAATTACGTCCTAGAAGCACCGCTGGGTGCCAGGCCTGCTACAGATGCAACTGACGATGTTAAGAATGTCTGGCAGAGCAAAGCTGATGACTACTCGATAGATCAGTGTGCCATGCTTTACGGCTTGGAACCGGGTCTTCAACGATGTTTTGAACGTCATGGATCATATGAGATGTTCCAGGAGTTGAAGTTAAAATTTCAAGCAAATGCCCGGATTGAGAGATATGAAGTCTCCAATAAGTTCTATAGCTGTAAGATGGAGGAGAATAGTTCTGTCAGTGAACACATACTCAAAATGTCTGGGTACAATAATCACTTGATTCAACTGGGAGTTAATCTTCCTGATGATAGTGTCATTGACAGAATTCTTCAATCACTGCCACCAAGCTACAAGAGCTTCGTGATGAACTATAATATGCAAGGGATGGACAAGACTATTCCCGAGCTCTTCGCAATGCTAAAGGCTGCGGAGGTAGAAATCAAGAAGGAGCATCAAGTGTTGATGGTCAATAAGACCACCAGTTTCAAGAAAAAGGAAAAAGGGAAGAACAAGGGGAACTTCAAGAAGAACAGCAAACAAGTTGCTGCTCAAGAGAAGAAACCCAAGTCTGGACCTAAGCCTGAGACTGAGTACTTCTACTGCAAGCAGACTGGACACTGGAAGCGGAACTGCCCCAAGTATTTGGCGGATAAGAAGGATGGCAAAGTGAACAAAGGTATATGTGATATACATGTTATTGATGTGTACCTTACTAATGCTCGCAGTAGCACCTGGGTATAAGATACTGGTTCTGTTGCTAATATTTGCAACTCGAAACAGGGACTACGGATTAAGTGAAGATTGGCTAAGGACGAGGTGACGATGCGCGTGGGAAATGGTTCCAAAGTCGATGTGATCGCGGTCGGCACGCTACCTCTAAATCTACCATCGGGATTAGTTTTAGACCTAAATAATTGTTATTTGGTGCTAGCATTGAGCATGAACATTATATCTGGATCTTGTTTGATGCGAGACAGTTATTCATTTAAATCAAAGAATAATGGTTGTTCTATTTATATGAGTAATATCTTTTATGGTCATTGAGGGAGTCCTGGATTAGGGGGTGTCCGGATAGCCGGACTACCATCATCAGCCGAACTATCATCGGCCGGATTATCATCATCGACCGGACTCCAAGACTATGAAGATACAAGATTGAAGACTTCATCCCGTGTCCGGATGGGACTTTCCTTGGCGTGGAAGGCAAGCTTGGCGATACAGATACGTAGATCTCCTACCATTGTAACCGACTGTATGTAACCCTAGCCCTCTCCGATGTCTATATAAACCGGATGGCTCTAGTCCGTAGAACAACCACAACAACCATTACAATCATACCGTAGGCTAGCTTCTATGGTTTAGCCTCCTTGATCTCGTGGTAGATCCACTCTTGTAAACATCCACAATATCAATATCAATCAAGCAGGACGTAGGGTTTTACCTCCATCAAGAGGGCCCGAACCTGGGAAAAACATCGTGTCCCTTGTCTCCTGTTACCATCCGCCTAGACGCACAGTTCCGGACCCCCTACCCGAGATCCGCCGGTTTTGACACCGACAGTCATGCACCCTTGAAGAGTGGTCTATTTTTGTTAAATCTCGATAGTAGTGATACACATATTCATAATGTTGAAGCCAAAAGATGCAGAGTTGATAATGATAGTGCAACTTATTTGTGGCACTGCCGTTTAGGTCATATCGGTGTAAAGCGCATGAAGAAACTCCATACTGATGGACTTTTGGAATCACTTGATTATGAATCACTTGGTACTTGCGAACCGTGCCTCATGGGCAAGATGACTAAAATGCCGTTCTCCGGAAGTATGGAGCGAGCAACTGATTTGTTTGAAATCATACATACTGATGTATGTGGTCCAATGAATATTGAGGCTCGCGGCGGGTATCGTTATTTTCTCACCTTCAGAGATGATTTGAGCAGATATGGGTATATCTACTTGATGAAACACAAGTCTGAAACATTTGAAAAGTTCAAAGAATTTCAGAGTGAAGTGGATAATCATCGTAACAAGAAAATAAAATTTCTACGATATGATCATGGAGGAGAATATTTGATTTACGAGTTTGGTTTACATTTGAAGCAATGCGGAATAGTTTCGCAACTCACGCCACCCGGAACACCACAACGAAATGGTGTGTCCGAACGTCGTAATCGTACTTTACTGGATATGGTACGATCTATGATGTCTCATACTGGTTTACCGCTATCATTTTGGGGTTATGCTTTAGAGACGGCCGCATTCATGTTAAATAGGGCACCATCAAAATCCGTTGAGACGACGCCTTATGAACTATGGTTTGGCAAGAAACCAAAGTTGTCATTTCTTAAATTTTGGGGCTGCGATGCTTATGTGAAAAAATTTCAACCTGATAAGCTCGAACCCAAATCGGAGAAGTGCATCTTCATAGAATACCCAAAGGTAACTATTGGGTACACCTTCTATCACAGATCTGAAGGCAAGTTATTCATTGCTAAGATGGATCCTTTCTAGAGAAGAAGTTTCTCTCGAAAGAAGTGAGTGGGAGGAAAGTAGAACTTGATGAGGTAATTGTACCTTCTCCCTTATTGGAAAGTAGTTCATCACAGAAATCAGTTCCAGTGATTCCTACACCAATTAGTGAGGAAGTTAATGATGATGATCATGAAACTTCAGATCAAGTTTCTACCAAACCTCGTAGGTCTTCCAGAGTAAGATCCGCACCAGAGTGGTACGGCAATCATGTTCTGGAAGTCATGTTACTAGACCATGATGAACCTATGAACTATGAGGAAGCGATGATGAGCCCAGATTCCACGAAATGGCTTGAGGCCATAAAATCTGAGATATGATCCATGTATGAGAACAAAGTATGGACTTTGATTGACTTGCTCGATGAACAGCAAGCCATATTAAATAAATGGATCTTCAAGAGGAAGATGGACCCTGATAGTAGTGTTACTATCTACTAAGCTCGACTTGTTGCAAAAGGTTTTTGACAAGTTCAAGGTGTTGAATACGATGAGATTTTCTCACTCGTGTCGATGATTAAGTCTGTCTGGATCATGTTAGCAATTGCCACATTTTATGAAATCTGGCAAATGGATGTCAAAACTGCATTCCTTAATGGATTTTTTAAAGAAGAGTTGTATATGATGCAACTAGAAGGTTTTGTTAATCCTAAAGGTGCTAACAAAATGTGCAAGCTCCAGCGATCCAATGGACTGGTGCAAGCATCTCGGAGTTGGAATATACGCTTTGATGAGTTGATCAAAGCATATGGTTTTATACAGACTTTTGGAAAGGCATGTATTTACAAGAAAGTGAGTGGGAGCACTACAGCCTTTCTGATAAGTACATGTGAATGACATATTATTAATTGGAAAGGATGTAGAATTTTCTGGAAAGCATAAAGGAGTGTTTGAAAGGAGTTTTTCAAAGAAAGACCTCGGTGAAGCTGCTTACATATTGAGCATCAAGATCTATTGAGATAGATCAAGACGCTTGATAAGATTGTCAATGAGTACATACCTTGACAAGATTTTGAAGTAGTTCAAAATGGAACAGTCAAAGAAAGTGTTCTTGCCTGTGATGCAAAGGTGTGAAATTGAGTTAGACTCAAAACCCGACCATGGTAGAAAATAGAAAGAGAATGGAAAGTCATTCCCTATGCCTCAGTCATACGTTCTATAAAGTATGTTATGCTGTGTACCAGACCTATTGTATACCTTGCTCTGAGTTTGGCAAAGGAATACAATTTTGATCTAAGAGTAGATCACTGGATAGCAGTCAAGAATATCCTTAGTGAGGACTAAGGAGATGTTTCTCGATTATGGAGGTGATAAAAGAGTTCGTCGTAAAAAGTTACATCGATGCAAGCTTCTACACCAATCCAGATGACTCTAAGTCTCAATCTGGATACATATTGAAAGTGGGAGCAATTAGATAGAGTAGCTCCGTGCAGAGCATTGTAGACATAGAATATTTGCAAAATACATACGGCTCTGTATGTGACAGACCCATTGACTAAACTTCTCTCACGAGCAAAACATGATCATACCTTAGTACTCTTTGGGTGTTAATCACATAGCAATGTGAACTAGATGTTGACTCTAGTAAACCCTTTCGGTGTTGGTCACATGACGATCTGAACTATGGGTGTTAATCATATACAAATATGAATATTGGTGTTAAATCACATGATGATGTGAACTAGATTATTGACTCTAGTGCAAGTGGGAGACTGAAGGAAATATGCCCTAGAGGCAATAATAAAGTTATTATTTATTTCCTTATATCATGATAAATGTTTATTATTCATGCTAGAATTGTATTAACCGGAAACATAATACATGTGTGAATACATAGACAAACATAATGTCACTAGTGTGCCTCTACTTGACTAGCTCATTAATCAAAGATGGTTATGTTTCCTAACCATAGACATGTGTTGTCATTTGATTAACGAGATCACATCATTAGGAGAATGATGTGATTGACTTGACCCATTCCGTTAGCCTAGCACTTGATCGTTTAGTATGTTGCTATTGCTTTCTTCATGACTTATACAAAGTTCCTACAACTATGAGATTATGGAACTCCCGTTTACCAGAGGAACACTTTGTGTGCTACCAAATGTCACAATGTAACTGGGTGATTATAAAGGAGCTCTACAGGTGTCCCCAAAGGTACATGTTAAGTTGGCATATTTCGAGATTAGGTTTTGTCACTCCGATTGTCGGAGAGGTATCTCTGGGCCCTCTCGATAATGCACATCACTATAAGCCTTGCAAGCAATGTGGCCAATGAGTTGGTTACGGAATGATGCATTACGTAACGAGTAAAGAGACTTACCGGTAACGATATTGAACTAGGTATTGTTTACTGACGATCGAATCTCGGGCAAGTAACATACCGATGACAAAGGGAACAACGTATGTTGTTATGCGGTCTGAATGATAAAGATCTTCGTAGAATATGTAGGAGCCAATATGAGCATCCAGGTTCTGCTATTGGTTATTGACCGGAAACAGTTCTAGGTCATGTCTACATAGTTCTCGAACCCGTAGGGTCCGCACGCTTAACGTTACGATGATAGTTTTATTATGAGTTTATAAGTTTTGATGTACCGAAGGTTGTTCAGAGTCCCGAATGTGATCACGGACATGACGAGGAGTCTCAAAATGGTCGAGACATAAAGATTGATATATTGGACGACTATATTCAGACACCGAAAGTGTTCTGGGTGATTTCGGAGAAAACCGGAGTGCCGGAGGGGTTACCGGAACCCCCCGGGGAAGTATTGGGCCTTAGTGGGCCTGAGGGGAGAGAGAGGGCAGCAGCCCAGGAGGTGGCGCACCCCCTCCCATGGGGAGTCCGAATTGGACAAGGGGAGGGGGGAGCGGCCCCTCTTTCCCTCTCCCTCTCCCTCTCTTTCCTTCCCCCTTCCTCCTTCCTAGTTGGACTAGGAAAGGGGAGTCCTACTCCCACTAGGAGGAGGACTCCCCCCTCCTTGGCGCGCCCCCTAGGGCCGGCCGGCCTCCCCCCTTGCTCCTTTATATACAGGGGCAGGGGGGCACCTCTATACACACAAGTTGATCTTCGTGATCGTTCCTTAGCCATGGGCGGTGCCCCCCCCTCCACCATATTCCACCTCGGTCATATCGTAGCGGTGCTTAGGCGAAGCCCTGCGACAGTAGAACATCATCATCGTCACCAAGCTGTCATGCTGACGGAACTCATCCCCGACACCCTACTAGATTGGAGTCCGGGGATCGTCATCGAGCTGAACGTGTGCTGAACTCGGAGGTGCCGTACGTTCGGTGCTTGGATCGCTCGGATCGTGAATACGTACGACTACATCAACCGCGTTGTCATAATGCTTCCGCTTTCGGTCTACAAGGGTACATGGACAACACTCTCCCCTCTCGTTTCTATGCATCACCATGATCTTGCATGTGCGTAGGAATTTTTTTGAAATTACTACGGTCCCCAACAGCACAAGCCAAGTACACTTCATGTTTCAAATTTGTTACACAACTTTGACCATACGTGCATGCTAAGGGACTTGCTAACTTCAACACAAGCATTCTTTGAATTCATAATCACCCAACTAGAATGACTTTAATATCACTACCTCCATATCTCAAAACAATTATCAAGTGTCAAGTTGATCATAGCATCCAATTCACTTCCTATGATAGTTTTTATTATACCCAACTTGGATGTTCATCATTCTAGGACCAACTTTATGATAATAGCAAATACCATGCTGTTCTAAAATACTCTCAAAATAATATAAGTGAATCATGATAGGCTAGCAATTTCTTCAAAATTAAGACACCACCGTGTTGTAAAAGATATAAGTGAAGCTCTAGAGCAAAAACTATCAAGCTCAAAAGATATATGTGAAGCACATAGAGTATTCTAGCAAATTCTAATCAAATAGGCTTCTCCCAAAAGGTGTGTACAGCAAGGATGATTTTGGTAAACTAGAAAGCAAGGCCTAATATAATATACGACGCTCCAAGCAAAACACATATCATGTGGCGAATAAAAATATAGCTCCAAGTAAAGTTACCAATGAACGAAGACGAAAGAGGGGATGCCTTCCCGGGGCATCCACAAGCTTAGGCTTTTGGCTATTCTTGAATATCTTGGGGTGACATGGGCATACCCAAGCTGACGCTCTTGCCACCCTTTATTCCATAGTCCATAAAAGCTTTACCCAAAACTTGAAAACTTCACAACACAAAACTTAACAGGAAATCTTATAAGCTCCGTTAGTGAAAGAAAACAAAACCACCACATAAGGTACTGCAATGAACTCATTCTTTATTTAATTTGGTGTTAAACCTACTGTATTCCAACTTCTTTATGGTCCATAGACGGAATTACTAGCCATAGATGCATTGAAATAAGCAAACAAGACACGAAAAACAGAATCTGTCAAAAACAGAACAGTCTGTAGCAATCTGTAACTAACGCGAACCTCTGGAACTCTAAAACTCCTACTAAAATAGGAAGTCCTGGAAAATTTGTCTATTGAACAGGAGCAAAATGAATCAACGCAATATCACGTTCCTGTGATTTAACAAAATTATATTCGTGCGTGCAAAGTTTCTGTTTTTTAGCAGAATCAAATCAACTATCATCATAGGTTATCCTATAGGTTCTACTTGGCACAAACACTAATTAAAAGATAAAAACACATCTAAACAGGAGGTAGATGCAAGATTTATTACTAAACAGGAGCAAAAACAAAAAATACAAAGAAAATTGGGTTGCCTCCCAACTAGCGCTATCGTTTAACGCCCCTAGCTAGGCATAAAAACAAGGATAGATTTAACGAGTGCCATCTTGTATTTTCAGTTTTTTAGCGGAATCATACTCGAATCCGGGAGGTTCTTTCCGCTTCCCTTCATACTCGGAAATTTTTATATCTAAAGAATCTAACCGCTTATTGCAAAGAGTGATGAACATATTCATGCGGTGAAGATTTCCGCTAACACTTTTAAGAGGCTCAAGAGATTTTTGTAAAAATTTTGTTACTTCGCAAATCTTTTCAAACACTTGGGTTTCTTCTTGGGTAGGATGAGATCCTCCCTTTTGAGGTAGTGTTCCCACTATTCCCTCTATAATTTCTTGCGCAATATTGGGATCAATTTCAATGAAATTTCCCTTGGCAATGCAATCCAAGAGTTGTCTATGCGTCATATTTAACCCAACATAAAAATTACGAAGAAGAATTCTAAAGTTCACCTCTAGGGTGCACTTGCGATAAGATTCCATCATCCTATACCAAGCATATTTTAAATTTTCTCCTTGCCTTTGCTTTAAGTGAAGAACTTCAAACTCGGGAGACATAGGAGTGGATAAGGAACTAGACATGGCAACGAGGTAAACGAACTAACACACGGGCAAACAGAAAAACGGCAAACGAAAAGAGAGGAGGAGATTGGGAAAGAGAGGGAGAATAAAACAACAAGGGTGAAGTGGGGGAGAGGAAAACGAGATGCAAATGGAAAATAATGTAAATGCGAGGGAGATGAGTTTGTGATGGGTACTTGGTATGTCTTGACTTGAGCGAAGACCTCCCCGACAACGACGCCAGAAATCCTTCTTGCTACGTCTTGAGCTTGCGTTGGTTTTCCTTGAAGAGGAGAGGGTGATGCAGCAAAGTGTAGCGTCAGTATTTCCCTCAGTTTTGAGAACCAAGGTATCAATCCAGTAGGAGGCTCCTCCAAAGTCCCACGCACCTACACAAACAAACTGAGAACTCGCAACCAACGCAATAAAGGGGTTGTCAATCCCTTCACGGCCACTTGCGAAAGTGAGATCTAATGAAGATAGTATGATAAGATAAATATATTTTTGGTATTTTATAAGATAGATGCAAAAAGTAAAGATGCAAATAAAGATAGATTGAAAGCAAATATGTTAAGGGATAGACCCGGGGGCCATAGGTTTCACTAGAGGCTTCTCTCAAGATAGCATAAGTATTACGGTGGGTGAACAAATTACCGTCGAGCAATTGATAGAAAAGTGCATAGTTATGAGATTATCTAGGCATGATCATGTATATAGGCATCACGTCCATAACAAGTAGACCGACTCCTGCCTCCATCTACTACTATTACTCCACACATCGACCGCTATCCAGCATGCATCTAGAGTATTAAGTTCATAAGAACAGAGTAACGCATTAAGCAAGATGACATGATGTAGTGGGATAAACTCATGCAATATGATATAAACTTCATCTTGTTATCCTCGATGGCAACAATACACTACGTGTCTTGCAACCCTTTTTGTCACTGGGTAAGAACACCTCAAGATTGAACCCAAAGCTATGCACTTCTCCCATGGCAAGAAAGATCAATCTAGTAGGCCAAACCAAACTGATAATTCGAAGAGACTTGCAAAGATAACTCAATCATACATATAAGAATTCAGAGAAGATTCAAATATTATTCATAGATAAACTTGATCATAAACCCACAATTCATTGGATCTCGACAAACACAACGAAAAAAGAGTTTACATTGAATAGATCTCCACAAGAGAGGGGGAGAACATTGTATTGAGATCCAAAAAGAGAGAAGAAGCCATCTAGTTAATAACTATGGACCCATAGGTCTGTGGTAAACTACTCACAACTCATCGGAGGGGCAAGGATGTTGATTTAGAAGCCCTCCATGGTTGATTCCCCCTCCGGCAGAGTGTTGGCGAAGGCTCCAAGATGAGATCTCGCGGATACAGAAGGTTACGGCGGTGGAAATTGTGTTTCGTGGTGCTTCTGGATGTTTTTGGGGTATGTAGGTATATATAGGAAGAATAAGTACGTCGGTGGCCTCCCGAGGGGCCCACGAGATAGGGGGTGTGCCCTACAGGGGAGGGGGCGGTCCCCTATCTCGTGGGGCCCTCGGGAGCTTCTTGACTTGCAGTCCAAGCTCTCCGGATCAGATTTGTTCCAAAAATCACGCTCCCGAAGGTTTCATTCCGTTTGGACTCCGTTTGATATTCCTTTTCTTCGAAATACTAAAATAGGCAAAAAAACAATATGGGTTGGGCCTCCGGTTAGTAGGTTAGTCCCAAAAATGATATAAATATGCAAAATAAAGCCCATAAACATCTAAAAGGGGTAATATAATAGCATGGAACAATCAAAAATTATACATACGTTGGAGACGTATCAGTCGCCCGGTAGCCATGGGCCGGCCGAAGGTAACAACATATGCCATACTCCCGCCGGAGCGGCGCTTTAATATGGAAATTTTTGTGGTCATGCATGCATCTTTTTGTGCTAGCACTCCTATATAAGGGTTGACCGGTCGCTTCCCGTGGACGTGCGCGGGCGGTGGAAGAGGAAGGAGAAGGGAAGCGGGCTGTGGAGTAACGTTTTTTACCACAATTTCTTAGGAAACTGAGTGCAATAATTGAGTAGTTTTGCAAACTACCAGTACAACACCTCAAACAGTTCAAAACATATACTCCCTTGCAAACGCGCGCTTCCCGCGTGAAACAGTCAGCGTCGCCCTGGAGCGTGAGTGCCGCATTAATGCTTGGCCAGAGCAGAGGCAACCTCTCACTAGCTCTGGCTTTGAAGTGGCGCGGCAGCTGAGAGAGTGCCGCTTCCCGGTGCACGCGACTGCTCCGCGTCGAGACTTGCCATATGCCCTGTTTGGATCCATGGGTTAGAGTTAGTTTGAGCTAGTTGGGGCTCAAATAGACCTAAAGTATCCAAGCATGAGGGTTTAAATTGGAGCAAGTTGCACCGAGCCCACCAAAAATAAACTATCTCACCCAAGAGGTGCTAACTGGAGATAGTTCTCATTGGGCCACTGAAAAATCACTTTTCTCTCTCCATCAAGTGCATTTATTGTCAATCTAACCCTGTCACCCAAACACCTCTTTGGCTACAGTTAGTTCAAGATTAGTCATGAGTTAGTCTAACCTATAGCTAAGTTAGAGTATCAAACAGGAGCAGTATAGGACATGCAAGTTGCTCAAACCATACAGGCAAATTCGTACGTGAAAGGATTTTTTTTATTTTTGAAAACGGAACGTGAAAGGATTTTTTTTAGAATGCTCTTGGCATGTCGCTAACATGTGATAGTTAACTGACCTCAATAGACGACAGAAACGCCAGCCCGCCGCACTTTGGTAGAGACGAGGAGGGAGAAGCAATACAGGCTGCTGGATTACTAGAGATAGGTGTCGCACGGAAGCCAAGAAATATTGTGATAGCATGGGTTAGCCACGTACTAGTATGATGTAACTACACTAGGCTGCCGTGTTTCGTACTCTTCCAGTCCACTGTGGAGATGATTGGTAAATTTTATATCGCTGAATAATATTAAATATTATGAGTGCACACGCTCCACCACGAGGTTCCTTGCTCCTTCTCGGTCGTCCGAAATATATGTTCTTCCACTCTATTTTTTTACGTGAGCTTTGTTCATCCTTTTGCCAACACGCAAGACATCTAGCATCAAGGTGCACGTGTTATGCAAGGATCGTTCCATATATATGAAGAACACGTGGGACTGGAACTACGAGATGGACATGTACCCAGGAGTGGACGTACGAACCTAAGTAATGTAGCGCAGTAAGTGAAGTAGAAAGGCACAAATGGTATGAACTTGCGTAACACCCAAAAGTAGGTTGAGAAGGGAACTCTTGGGCGGCATCTGTCTCTTACTACGTACTACCACTAAATGTTGTACGTGCAATGCAGAGTGACGTTATGGAGTATGTGCCTAAGTATTGTACTACTACTATATTAGTTGGAGGCACATATTAACTTTTATATTTGTTTACATGTATGCCCCGAGACCTTCCAACTAGACGTGTCTTTCTCTCTAGGTCGCACTTTGTACTGTTCATACCACTAAGTACTACTATGTGTGGTCTTAGACCTAGAAGTGGAAGAAGTGGAGACGCTCTACCATGCTGTTTTTTTTATGCTGGGCTCTACCACGCTGTTCATGTCCCGCTCCTTTCGCTGACGTGTGGGACATCCAGCACGTGCCGTGTTTGGCACCCTTCGTTGTAAGAGTTGAAATGCTAGCATTGATCAGAAATAAAAAATAACTATAAATCGGCAGTGATACTATTTTTTTGCGAACCAATCAACAGTGATACTATACCACGCGGTTTTCGTGCTCCTCGATATCGGTAAGAATACTTCCATTCGCCAACATGTGGGGCGTCGACCATCCTGGTCCACTTGCCATGCACGTAGAACTCCAAGGGAGAGTCACCCAGGTCGTCGCGCCGCAGTAACAATGACTAATGAGCCGTCAAATCACAGGCCCACTTCCCACTTTGAAGTTGCTCGGATGAAGGAACCATTATGATTTCGTTGAATTCCGCTTCTTGAAGAAAACTACTGTACCGGCAGTACTGCTAGCTACAGTAGTTACTCCAACAAAAGGCATCCTTTTGTTCATAGGATAGGAATATGCAAATCGTAGGAAGTGAGATGACATGCATCTCAATTCCTATAGAGAAAGAGATGCCATTTGATGTATAGGATAGGAATTTTTCCATTTAGTCTAGGCTAATGTACTGGTAATTTGCTCTAAAAACTACTGTAGTAACTAGTAGTACTGGTACATGCTCGTACTTAGACACAGACACACACACTAACTACTAGTACTACTACTTCTCACATGCTGGCCAGACATCGTCGTTCTCCTTCCCGGCTTTGTCGGCGACACCCCATCGTGCTTGGATCTCCACCGACCTCTCCACAGCAGCGCGTGCGTCCTTTTCTTTCCTGCGGCGGTGGGTGAGGGAGTCCTGGATTAGGGGGTGTCCGGATGGCCGGACTATGACCTTTGGCCGGACTCCCGGACTATGAAGATACAAGATTGAAGACTCTGTCCCGTGTCCGGATGGGACTTTCCTTGGCGTGGAAGTCAAGCTTGGCGATATGATATGAAGATCTCCTCCCATTGTAACCGACTCTGTGTAACCCTAGCCCTCTCCGGTGTCTATATAAACCGGAGAGTTTTAGTCCATAGTACGAACAACAATCATACCATAGGCTAGCTTCTAGGGTTTAGCCTCTCTGATCTCGTGGTAGATCCACTCTTGTACTACCCATATCATCAATATTAATCAAGCAGGAGTAGGGTTTTACCTCCATCGAGTGGGCCCGAACCTGGGTAAAAACATCGTGTCCCTTGTCTCCTGTTACCATCCGCCTAGACGCACAGTTCGGGACCCCTTCCCGAGATCCGCCGGTTTTGACACCGACATTGGTGCTTTCATTGAGAGTTCCTCTGTGTCGTCACTTTTAGGCCCGATGGCTTCTTCGATCATCAATCACGACGCGGTCCAGGGTGAGACTTTTCTCCCCGGACAGATCTTCGTATTCGGCGGCTTCGCACTGCGGGCCAACTCGCTTGGCCATCTGGAGCAGATCGAAAGCTACGCCCCTGCCCATCAGGTCAGATTTGGAAGCTTAAACTACAAGGCCGACATCCGCGGGGACTTGATCTTCGACGGATTCGAGCCACGACCGAGCGTGCCGCACTGTCTCGATGGGCATGATCTAGCTCTGCCGTCGGACAGCGCCCAGAGTGCCGCTCAGGTGTCCCCTCCAACCATTAGCCCGGAGCCGACTGTGATAACCAGGGATGGACGGTTAGACGCCGCCCTAGGAGCCGCAATCTCTACGGCGATAGAGCCGAATACCAGCCTAGTCCTTTGCGAGGCCCGTGACTCCAAGGTGCCGATCAAACCCGATTGGGATCCGATCATGGAGTTCACCGCCGCAGACATCTTTCAGCACTCGCCCTTTGGCGACATCCTGAATTCACTAAAGACTCTCTCTTTGTCAGGAGAGCCCTGGCCGGATTACGGTCAGCGTGGTTGGGATACGGATGACGAAGAAATTCGGGGCCCACCCACCACCCACTTCGTAGCCACTGTCGACGATTTAACCGACATGCTCGACTTTGATCCCGAAGACATCGATGGTATGAACGCTGATGAAGGAGACGACCAAGAACCAGCACCTATAGGGAACTAGAAAGCCACCTCGTCATATGACATATACATGGTGGACACCCCCAAAGCAGGGGATGGCGAGGAAAAAATGGAGGATGACCCCTCCAAGAATCAACCCAAGCACCGACGTCAGCGGCGCCGCTCTAAGTCCCGCCAAAGCAAAGATGGAGATTCCGGCATCGGAGATAACAGCACGCCGGATAGTGCCGAAGATAATCCCCTCCAGCAGGATTCAGTGCAGGAGGACGAAGGAGCCAGCCCTCATGAGAGAGCGGCCGACAGTGAGGTTGAGGACGACAACTATATGCCTCCCTCCGAAGACGAGGCAAGCCTTGACGACGATGAATTCGTCGTGCCAGAGGATCCCGTCGAACAAGAACGTTTCAAATGCACGCTTATGGCCACGGCAAGCAGCCTCAAGAAAAAACAGCAGCAGCTTAGAGCTGACCAAGACTTGCTAGCCGACAGATGGACCGAAGTCCTGGCGGCCGAAGAGTATAAACTCGAGCGCCCCTCCAAGAGCTACCAAAGTGAAGGGCTGCTACCCCAACTTGAGGAGGAAGCAACTAAACCTACATCACCAGCGTACGATGCGCCCGATCGGCCACCCCGTGGCCGCGACAGAGAGGCCTTCAGGCCCTCGACCCAAGCCGCACCCCGGCTCCGCTCAAAACATACCAGAGTACGGGGAGACGCAACAGACCTGCGAGACATATTGGAGAACAAGGCAAGGCAAGCAAGATCGATCTACGGATCGCATGGGCGCCCCGCTTCACGTGACGCCAGCCGTAACGCCGGACATGATAAGTACGGCCAGGCCGAATACAACAGACCAAGCTCATCTGAGCTGCATCGTGATATAGCCCAATACAGGGGCGCCGCACACCCACTATGCTTCACAGACGAAGTAATGGATCATCAAATCCCCGAGGGCTTTAAACCCGTGAACATCGAATCATACGATGTCACAACAGATCCTGCGGCATGGATCGAGGATTATCTCCTTCATATCCACATGGCCCGTGGTGACGATCTACATGCCATCAGATACCTCCCGCTCAAGCTTAAAGGACCAGCTCGACATTGGCTTAACAGCCTGCCAGCAGAGTCAATTAGTTGCTGGGAGGACCTGGAATCCGCATTCCTTGACAACTTCCAAGGCAGTTATGTGCGACCACCAGACGCCGATGACCTAAGCCACATAATCCAGCAGCCAGAGGAATCGGCCAGGCAATTCTGGACACGGTTCCTAACCAAGAAAAATCAAATAGTTGACTGTCCGGACGCCGAGGCCCTTGCTGCCTTCAGGCACAACATCCGAGACGAATGGCTTGCCCCGCACCTAGGACAGGAAAAGCCGAAATCTATGGCAGCCCTCACGACACTCATGACCGGCTTCTCCGCGGGCGAAGACAGCTGGCTAGCTCGTAGCAATAACATAACCAAGAGCCCTAGTAATTCGGATACCAAGGACAAGAATGGTAGGTCACGTCGCAACAAGCACAAGCGCCGCATTAACGGCGACAATACTGAGGATACGGCAGTCAACGCCGGATTCAGAGGCTCTAAACCCGGTCAGCGGAAGAAGCCATTCAAAAGAAACCCTCCGGGCCCATCCAACTTAGACTGGATACTTGACCGCTCATGCCAGATACACGGCACCCCCGAACAACCAGCCAACCATACCAATAGGGATTGTGGGGTGTTCAAGCAGGTAGGCAAGTTAAGTGCTGAAACCAGAGACAAGGGGCTGCGTAGTGATGACGAGGAGGAGCCCCGATCGCCGAACAACAGAGGACAGAAGGGATTCCCCCCGCAAGTGCGGACGGTGAACATGATATACGCAACCCACATCCCCAAAAGGGAGCGGAAGCGTGCTCTCAAGGACGTCTATGCGTTGGAGCCAGTCGCCCCAAAGTTCAACCCATGGTCCTCCTGTCCGATCACTTTTGATCGAAGGGACCACCCCACTAGCATCCATCACGGCGGATTCGCCGCATTGGTCCTAGACCCAATTATCAACGGATTTCACCTCACCAGAGTCCTAATGGACGACAGCAGCATCCTAAACCTGCTTTATCAGGATACAGTGCGAAAAATGGGTATCGATCCCTCAAGGATTAAACCCACAAAGACAACCTTTAAAGGCGTCATACCAGGTGTAGAAGCCAGTTGTACAGGCTCGGTTACACTCGAAGTGGTCTTCGGATCCCCGGACAATTTCTGAAGTGAAGAGTTAATCTTCGACATAGTCCCATTCCGTAGTGGTTATCACGCCCTGCTCGGAGAAACCGCATTTGCAAAATTCAATGCGGTGCCGCACTACGCATATCTCAAGCTCAAGATGCCAGGACCTCGTGGAGTCATCACGGTAAATGGAAACACCGACCGCTCTCTCCAAACGGAGGAACACACGGCGGCCCTGGCGGCAGAAGTACAAAGTAGCCTCTCAAGGCAATCCTCCAACCCAGGTGTCAAACGTCCGGACAATGTCAAGCGAGCCCGAAGTAACCTACAACAAATCCGGCTGGCACATTCCGAGCAAGCATAGCAGTGCTGCCCCAACCCCAGCCCTCGCCAGATGGTGATATCGGTACCAGGCGTACATAATTACGCCTTAGAGATACCATGGGCATAAGGGGAGGGGCACAACTACGGCACGCCCAGAATGCGGCTCAATAGCACTAAGGGGCTCCTTATTCCGTCATTTCCTTTTTATACACTTTCAGGACCCAACTATTCGGAAGGCTTGTCCGGCAACACACTCGCCGAAGATACGATGCAACAGCCAGGGAGAAAACAAGCCGCGTCAAATGTCCAGGTGGTCTCTATAACGAGCTTAATACTTGTTTTACTTAAAATCCCGCAGCTTGCCCATGGAGGGGGACATGTCAAATAATCCCACCTCTTGCTTATCGCACTACTTGTATCGTTCTGCTTTCGCAGCAGCCCTTTTTTAATAAACAATACATAGCTCTTATCTATTATTGTACTCATTTATTTTTTATATATACAAATATGTTCAGTAATAACATTCTGCAACCGTACACTTTGGTACGGCCAATACACCAGGGGCTTAAGCACCCCATAACATGGTGTGAGAAGACCGAACACTCTCATGAGTGCGGCACCCCGAACTTATAGCACTATATGCATCGGCTCCGAATCATGTCTTTGGTCAATAGTTGGGTTTGCCCGGCTCCCATGTTTTGGTACCTTACGTTCCGCAATGTTGGCTAAGGTAGCGCTGGGAGAACTACTGCGATTGTGCCCCAGTTGAGCTGGGTTAACACCTCAGTAGAGAAAGCTAAAACTGACCGTCATGATAGTGCGAGAGACCGGTCGCTGTTCGCGAGGTTTTTTGAGTCCTTAAAGGCTTATGCTGCTTAGAGCGAGGAACCAGACTTATCCGGCCTAGGCATGGATAGCGCCCCGAACTCGGTCTTCCGAATACTAGGGTCTTTGCCGAAATTTAAAATTATAGAATTCTATGGCCAAGTGAGAGTGATAAAGCATTATAAGTCCGACGGCCTGGTTCATTGTGCTAAGCGCCTCCCTAGATGCACCCAAGAATGGGAACAAGAGCGCTCAGGTTTATCCCGAACACCCCAGCACTCGTGGCATGGGGGTCGAAGCCGACGACTTGCATCTCTCAGATTAGATAAACAGCCGCACAGAAGGTAATATTTTAAATTAACAAGCATTCGTCCGCTATACGGTGAGCACCCTTCAGGATGCCCTTGACGTGCGATACTCCTTGCCCGGCGGTGCCGCGTCTGTCAAAAGCTTCTCAGCGTCCAGCTTGCCCCAGTGCACTTTAGCACGGCAAGGGCCCGACTGGCACCTTCGATACATACGGAGCGCTTGACGACCTCAATCCACGGACACACGTCCACCAGCCGCCGCACCAGACCGAAGTAGCTCCCAGGCATGGCTTCTCCAGGCCACAGCCGAGCTATGAGGCCCTTCATGGCCTGTTCGTCCGCCTTGTGGAGCTCGACCAGCTGCTTCAGCTGGTCGCTCAGGGGCACTGGATGTTCGGCCTCAGCATACTGAGACCAGAACACTTTTTCCGTCGAGCTCCCCTCTTCGGCTTGGTAGTATGCGACGGCATCAGACACACTACGGGGCGGATCGGCGAACGCTCCTGGAGAGCTCCGGATTCGGGTAAGTAGCAGATAATTAACTTTTATATTATTGCTTTGCATAAAGAAGGCCTTACCCACCGCTATCTTCTTCATCACCTCGATCTCCTGGAGGGCCTTTTGGGCTTCGGACTTAGTGTTTTTGGCACTATCAAGAGCCAAGGCGAGCTCGGACTCTCGATTCTTCGAGTCACGCTCCAAACTCTCGCGTTTTTCCAAGAGAGCCTGGAGCTCTTGCCGCACCTCCGCCACCTACGCCTCCTGCTTCTCTCGCTTGGTGCGCTCCAGGGCCAGACTGTTTTCGGCCTTGGAGACCGCCTCCTTCAGGGTCGCCACCTTTGCTGTGGTCCCTGCAACATTTAAGTTGGTCTTGTCATTATTTGCAACCAAGTATTTCTATATACATTTACATGCAGTATTACATACCCTCCTTGTCCTCGAGCTGCTTCTTGGCACGGACGAACTCGTTCTTGGACCGCTCGAGGTTCTCCTTCAAGGCATTGACCTCCGCAGTCAGTGCGGCAGAGGTCAGCAGCGCAGCCTGCATTCCCATATTGACATATTTTTATTAGACTCCTGCTTATATCTTTTTAGATCCTCAGCTCGGCTTTTCTTTCCGAATGCCAAACTGAGCATCAGGGGCTACTGTCTATGCGGTAACATTTTTTATATGTTTTTAACACATACCTCAAAGCCTGTTAACAGCCTTGTACAGGCTTCTGTCAGACCTCTCTTGGCGGACTGAACCTTCTGAATCACCGCACTCATAACAGTGCGGTGTTCCTCGTCGATGGAGGCGCCATTAAGCACCCCCAGCAAATTGTCCGGCACCTCTGGATGGACGGAGGTCGCTGGCATCGTAGGCTTGCCCTTCTTATGAAGGCGCCGCCTGTCGGACTCTGGAACCATTGATGGTTCCGGAGCAGTGTCTGGCCCGGGGCCGGACTTAGATCCCTCTAGGGCTTTACCCCCTTCGGGCCGGGAGTCTGGGAGATCACCTTGCGGCGCCTCCAGGACCACCTCCTCCTGGCTTGGTCCCTTTCGGGACTCCACCTCGGCGTTGTCCGCAGGGAGTGGGGAGGAGGCCGTCGGAAGTGAAGCACTATTCAAATCCGACGAATTCAGGGAGCCACTCGACGAATCACCAAGCTGAGCTCTAGGCGGACTACATAATTAAATTCGGCGTCAGAAGCTATCGAATAATGGAGGAGTGCAATAAGTCATTCGGGTAGCCTGATACTTACGATTTTTCCAGGGGCTTGACCCTGGATGGCCATTCCTCCCCGCCGTCTTCGGCATCGGAGGTGTAGTCCGGCAGAAGGGTCTTCCCCTTATTGGACCCTCCGGCTTCCCCAGTTGGGGCGACCTTTCTTTTCTTTCCTCCCCCCGTTGGAAGGGGAGAGGCTTCTTCTTCTTCTTCCTCCTCCTCGTCTTCGGAGGCGGAGGGTGCGTCGGGGTTGTCGGGCGAATCCGACACCGCCAGGCACCGGAAACTCTTTCGGGTCCCCGTGGTCTTCTTCTTGGCCTTCTTCTCCGGCACCACATGGGGTGCCGGAACCAGCAGCCCTATCAATTGGGCGTCCACTGGGTCTTCTGGTAAGGGAGCCGGACAGTTCATCTGCCCGGATGTCTCCAACCAGTTCTGTCACAAGAGAGGGAGTTTAGATCCCACATGGAGTCAGACTATGAGAGACGAGAATCCCGTAAAGGGTAGAGTAGCTTACCTCGCTGGCCTGGCGCCGTGAGCTGAATCCGCGATCTTCGGTAGCGGATGCAGGTGCCTCAGCACCCTTAAACAGCACCTTCCAGGCATCTTCATACGAAGTGTCGAAAAGCCCGCTCAAGGTTTGGTGCCGTGCCGGATCGAACTCCCACAATTTGAAGGCCCGTTGTTGGCATGGGAGGATCCAGCGGATAAGCATGACCTGGATTACGTTGACAAGCTTGAGGTTCTTGTTCACCAGCTTTTGGACGCAGGTCTGATGTCCGGTCAGCTCTTCCGAATCCCCCCACGTTAGGCCTGTCTCTTTCCAGGAGGTGAGCCGTGTGGGGAAGCCAGATCGGAATTCGGGGGCCACCGCCCATTTGGGATTGCGCGGCTCGGTGATGTAGAACCACCCTGACTGCCATCCCTTTATTGTTTCCACGAAGGAGCCTTCGAGCCATAGGACGTTGGCCATCCGGCCCACCATGGCACCTCTGCACTCCGCTTGGCGGCCGCCCACTACCTTCGGCTTGACATTGAAGGTCTTCAGCCATAAGCCGAAGTGGGGCTAGATGCAGAGGAAGGCCTCGCACACGACGATGAACGCCGAGATGTTGAGGATGAAGTTCGGGGCCAGATCGTGGAAGTCCAGGCCATAGTAGAACATGAGCCCCCAGACGAACGGATGAAGATGAAAACCCAGTCCGCAGAGGAAATGGGGAAGAAAAACAAACCTCTCATGGGGCCTGGGGGTGGGGATGAGTTGCCCCTCATCTGGAAGCCGGTGTGCAATGTCGTCAGACAAGTATCCGGCCTTCCTCAACTTTTTGATGTGCCTCTCCGTGACGGTGGAGGCCATCCATCTACCTCCCACTCCGGACATGATCGGAGAAGGTTGAGGTGGGAAGTGCGGGCTTGGGCGTTGGAGCTCGAGCGCGCAGGGACGAATAAGCAAAGGAGGAAGAAGGCGTGAATGGAAAGGCGGATTCTTATCCCCTTATATGGGCGGCCAAAACTACGAGCCCCCACCGGCCTGATAAAACTCGCTTATCTCCCAAGCGCCGCGGTTAATGGCGCGGTTGGGTTACCCACACCCGTATTGATGGGAATCCCGGAATAAGGGCACACGATCTCTGCTTTGACAAGACGTGACAAGGAAACCGCCTCGCTAAACGCGCTGAGGTGGAACAGTAAAATGAATAAAAGCCTGGCCGTGGCGTGATGTCACGCTGCGGAATACGTCAGCAGATTAGATTGGTGCAAATGTTATTCTCTCTATGGTGGCATGTGGAACTTATTTTGCAGAGCCGGACACTATCCTGGTGTTCAACATCTTCTATGAAGTATTCGGAGGAGGAACCCGCCTTGCAATGCCGAAGACAACTTGCACGCCGGACTCGTCGTCTTGAAGCCTGGTTCAGGGGCTCCTGAGGGAGTCCTGGATTAGGGGGTGTCCAGATGGCTGGACTATGACCTTTGGCCGGACTCCCGGACTATGCAGATACAAGATTGAAGACTCCGTCCCGTGTCCGTATGGGACTTTCCTTGGCGTGGAAGGCAAGCTTGGCGATACGATATGAAGATCTCCTCCCATTGTAACCGACTCTGTGTAACCCTAGCCCTCTCCGGTGTCTATATAAACCGGAGAGTTTTAGTCCATAGGACGAACAACAATCATACCATAGGCTAGCTTCTAGGGTTTAGCCTCTCTGATCTCGTGCTAGATCCACTCTTGTACTACCCATATCATCAATATTAATCAAGCAGGAGTAGGGTTTTACCTCCATCGAGAGGGCTTGAACCTGGGTAAAAACATCGTGTCCCTTGTCTCCTGTTACCATCCGCCTAGACGCACAGTTCGGGACCCCCTACCCGAGATCCGCCGGTTTTGACACCGACAGTGGGCCTCTCTTTTCTTGAGTGCTTTCTGACTTTTCCGCTCCCTCTGTGCGGCTTTGACCGCCTCTTGCTCTACCGCCCATTCGGCCTTGGCACCTTCAAATTCCTCCCACATAGTTGTGAGGTCGCGAGCGGCGATGAACTCGGCACGGCGGGATGCCATCGCTTCCCTACCATTTTGTGTGCAGTCGTGGGCACCAAGGAACTCGGCATGGTGGGATGCCATCACTGACTTACCGGTTAGTGTGCGGTGCGGTGGCATGAAGGACGCTTGGTGAGAGCTCTGGGATGGAGTGGCCGGACAACCGTATAGTGCATTGGTTAGTCAAGAGCTCAAGGACAGAAGACGAAGCAAATTTGGATTCCCCTTCAGTCCTGGTCATTTATTACCGAGTAAAAATGCATTGGCGGTCATCAAACTTGTCTTGATAGCTCACTTTGATCATTGTATACAAGATATGGTGATTATACGATCACTGGCTCAGCGTATAGCTCCATATTTGTCTGGTTGACCAGTCAAACAGTCCGCGTGCGCCTCATCAGCTCGTGTTCTTTATCTATCTACGCGGGGCTACCTGTCAATGGAGAAAGAAATACTGTAAAAACCAAAATTATGCGTATGTGGGGAATCAAACCACGGACTCATCGCTGCAACGCACCCTCGTCAGCCAAATTAAAATGAAATACTTCGCGTCAGACACTCACGCTCATGCTGTCAAAGCATGCTAATGCATGCACATCGCCCTCTAAATCAAAGTCATGCTCATGGCGCAAAGCAAACGGCGAGCCCATCACCTGCGTGACCCGGCGGTGCATGACATTACTGTTTAGACGTTTGATGGAGGCCTATGCGAACGCCGAGCATGTATTCACCTGGCTTAACACCAACAGTCATACTCGGACCGCCTTGCTCATGTATATCGTCCATCACAACGACAATCTATAAAAAAGCCTGGCTAGAGAGGGTACTATGGTAGTATGGTATGAAGTATGTACTATCGTGAGCGACCGATCTTAGTGCCACTGCACCGAAACCCCTTCCATCGGTAGCGCGCGCTTCCCGCCTGAAACGGTCACCGTCTATCCAGAATGTAAATGCCGCATTCACCGGACTTAACTGCAGGTGCAATTGGTGTGTCACTGACATGCGGGCCAGATGCCCATTGGGCCCACATGTCAGTAACCCAAACGCATCTGCAGTTAAGTCACTGACGCAGCGTCCGCATTCACGCCCGACGAACCTACTCCGGTGCCAGTTGTCCATCCGTCTGTCGCGGCTCATTTCCATTCACCCGCTATATTAACTTGAGCCCCAGCTCCCAGCCATAGCCAAAGACCCAGTTATTCTCCTTTGGTCCCTTCCTTCTGCCGGCACCACTCCAACCATGGCCTCCTGGCGCTCTGAAGCTCTCTTGGACGTACTGTCGCAGGAGCAGACGAGGGACATCGGCAGCTCCACTCCGGGCACGCTCCAAAGCTCTCTTCGACGTACTGTCGTAGGAGCAAACAAAGGAGATCACCGGCACCCCCCGGCCGCCCTCCGCCTCCACGACCACGAAGCTGGCGCGCGTGCGTGGGCACAGCCGGCAACGAGGAAGAATAGTACATGGTAGGTCGCCACCGCTCTAGTCCCGGGAAGGCCACCGCTACTCCACTCAATTGACGCCAAGCTTGGTGGGGTAAACATCGGCGACCGATTAGCCGCTTGATGGCAACATGGAGGCGGAAATCTTCAGAACCTTGTGCTCCATAGTAGGAGGTTATCGAGGCGGATGAGGAGGAGGCAAAGGCAATGGCCGGCTTTCTCGGGTTCATGGCCGGACATGGTGGTCGGGCGCCGGCGATCATTTAGATTAGGTTTACACTAGGTTTTAGTATGGTTTTTGTGAAATATGTAATGAATTTCGTCCAGTTTGTAGGAGAAGTTTTCAAAATGTAATGAATTTCATCCGGTTAATTTGAAATTTGCTTTGTTTGCACGAATTTCGTCCGGTTAGTTCATATAGTTGTCGAAAGGTATGCGGGCAGCATCTGATGGCATCCATCAGTGTCCTCGGATAGATGCTGGTGTAAATTTGTGGGCCAGCGCTGGAGATGCCCTAACTATCATGCTATAATCGCTAACAATCCTCCATTATTTGGCAGGGAACAATTATCCCTCGATCAAAATCAGATCCGCGGTGTTTTGCACTCCTCCCGCGTAAGAGTGTAAACTCTTGCTTACATAAAAATGGAGCAAGTGGACGGCACTGTAGCACGTCATATCACTCAAACTAGCCCGCCTAATGAGCGGGAAAGCACCGCCCTCGTCATTTTGTTCTGGATTTCTATCGATCGATCGCGCGAAAATGTTACGCTTCGCAAGTTCTAAAGGAAAAGGCAGAACACTTACGACTCGTACGCGTCGCAACCCCGACAGTCCGGCTCGCACACCGCTCACCAGAGGGGACACGTGTTGTCTTGCAATTTCACTGACATGTGGGACCGTAATTGAATAAACCATCGATAGCCGAAATATAATCGCTCGGCGGGCGTCGGCTGAGAAGAGAGAAACAAGGGAGGCAGAAGAGATCGCCCACCCGCCGCACACGGACTCCAAGAAATATATGGTGATAATGTGAGGTGGGCCATGCTGGAGTCCGGACCGCTTCCGGAGCCCGCTCTCACCGCCCTGGCCCCTCAAGACGCCAGCTGCCCGCCGCATGCATGCATAGCAAGTAGTACTCCTTATGTGGAGGAGAGAGAGGCATTGACAAAGTCAAGGAGTGGGCTCTGCAAGAGCCCGTCTCTACACATGCTCCTAGGAATAAAAAATAATTCTAAAAAAGTCATAAAAAACAATTGTGTCTTAAAAAAAGAAAGGTAAAAAACATTTGAGAGTAAATAGATAGAGAGAAAGTGAGAAAAAGCTGTAACCTGGGCATTACATGAGGAAGGAGGGAGTGGTGCACATGCCAAGTTCACTGGGCTGCCGTGTTTCACACTCCTCCGTCGTAACAGTGGAGACAATAGCTTTCCTAAAAAATAAACAATGAATACTCATTGCTCGTCCTCTATCTCGGAAAGAATACTTTCATTCGCCGACATGTGGGACGTCGACCATCCTGGTCCACCTGCCATGAACAAAATTATCCTGGTCTACCCCGGTTTATCGCAGGCCCAACCTTTCCCACTGTAAGTTGTTCGGACGAAGGAACCATCATGACTTCGTTGAATTCCGCTTCTTCAAGAAAACTTACTGTACCCGCAATACTGCTACCACACACAAAGACTGGACAGCACTGTACCACGTCATATCACTGAAACCCACTAGGCCAAACTAGCCTGCCTAGGTCATCTATTTTGGAACGGAGCGAGTACGTCTCTGCACTGCTATGATTTTGCTATGATTTTCCTACCCTATGAACCAAATGAGGCCTGAATGTATGTCGACTATTGTCTGATCAATTGCTAAGCCTACAATTTTAGGAGCTAGGGCTATTGGTCGATCGACGAGGGATAAGTATAAGTGTACCACGAGCTCATCAGCCCCAACGTTTCTCTTTGGTGAGTGTTTTGCATGTACTATAGCTCGCACAGTAGCTAGCCTACTAACACCAAGAATCATCAAACAAGCCCTGCTGATATGATAAACAGTTCAAACTTACATCTAAGCATGCCATATATTACATCAAAATCTGGTGAGGATACATCTGTTTCCATAACTCAGAGAGGGTTCGCATGATTCATCGCATGATTCACTATCAAACAAAAGTATCAAGATCCGCCCACACAAGACAGTGCACTAGCCCTCAGATGGTTTGATAACACGCATCGTTCTAGTAATTAAACACAGGGCAATGCAAACTACCCTGAAGGATTAGCGCGACCAACTATTTCTTGTCATCGATCTCTCGGGCAATGACAACAGCACGGAGAGCGGCATGGGAATCGATTTCTGGGGCAATGTCCATAGTACTGACCGCAACATCGGAATCGATCTCTGGGGCGATGTCCACAGGATGGACAATGGCATCGGAATCGATCCCCGGGGCTATGCCAACAGGATGGGCCATGATATCGGAATCATCAAGGACGTCCGCCGGCACCTGCACAACCCTAACATATTAGCAAGCACATTGCAAATAATCAAAAACCACAACTATGGTAATAAGCCATTATTTTTTACCTTGTGCAGCTCACCGGGGGATCTCATCCCTCCGGGGGCCATCTCCTCGTCCTCGATGGGGGCCATCACCTTGCCAAGGGAATACTGCTTATCAACGGCGACTATGTCGTCAAACTCGGTCTTGAGCCTCACATAGGTGGCAATCAGAGTTCCTGGGGTAGGCACGGTGGGGCCCTTGTTGTTCTTCTAACTTTCTTTGAGGAGTTCGTCCGCCAACGTCCTCAACTCTTTGGCCAGTGCTTGTTTCTTGGAGTTCTTCGTCTCCATGGGTTGGCCCACCAACATGGTCAACTCGTTGGTCAGTGCTTGCTTCCTGGAGATCGTTGTCTCCAGTGGGTTGTCCGCCGGCAACTCTTTGCCTAGTGCTCTAGGATCCATCAATGAACTGACAAACAAAAAGCAATCAAAAGGAAACCACAATCTCAATGAAAACAGGAAAAGAATAGGATGTGAGAATCGGTCGGTGCTTCGCAAAAAGAAGATTCCTCGAATGAAAATATAGCAGCATAACTGATTCGCCCACCTTTCCTTCGTCGGTACTGAAGAAAAATGGCAGAAGTGAGTAGCCTGGAGTGAGGTTTTCTTCAAGAAAGGGAAGAAAGGGCTTGAACGAGCGTTCCTGTGAAATGATGGTTGCTTCGTCCAGTCCAACTTGGAGGCCACCTTACCACTGCTGGTAAAGGTGTGGGTTTTGTGATATGATGGGTTATGACGGCCACACCGGGGTGACAGGTGATTCTCGACTGTAGCACCTCGCAGTGATTTGGTGGATAGCACGCGAGCCCGGATGCTTTGGAATGCCCCGCATGTAGATAGAGTGGCTAGTCATATACAGGGGCGACGATAGGGGTATTCTTGGGTCTTCATGTGAATACCCATGATTTTTACAAAACAGTGTTGATTTTGACAAAAGAGTGACAATTTTCGAAAAATAGAAATGATTTTGGCAAAAAGAATACACATGAATACCCGGCTGCAAATTCTTGGAAAACGACCAAGGCAGGGAGGAAAACGAGAGAACTACGTAATTAATGCATGAGTTTAATTAGGGTAGTTTTGTAAAGTACGAGATACATTCCTCCAATCGCAAAATGCCTTGGTTCATGAGATTTGAGATTTGAGCCCTATAAACCGGAAGGGAGGGAGTACATACACGGTGTAGTCTAGTCACTTGTTGAAATCTCTAGAAAGGCAAATACTCCTTTCAGGTTTACAGGGCTATACTACTCCCTCCGTCTAGGTGTGTAAGTCATCTTACGAAAACCAAATAGTCCCAAAACACTTAGGTGTGGTGCATTAACTTCTACCTTGTTTCTTGTTTCTTGACATATCAACCAATAAGAGATGAGAGGTGTGCATGCTTTTAATGACTTGCAATGGCTAGTTCATTGCATGCAATGCTACTAATTAGCAAATAAACATTGGTGACCCCAGGAGGAAATGATGCTAAGCGCGTGGACCTATGTAGAATGAGTATCAACCAATGGATAATGGAGTTTAATTGTTAAACAACAGCAATTTGGTCTCATGCAAGATCCTGGCTAGTATATGCGTGCTCCAAGGAACCACACCATGCGAGCATTCGCAACTGCGATGTTCGGGTTGTGCTTGGCTCTTCGCCTCTTCGAGAAGACGAACAATGATGTTACTCCAACTTCTACAGTATCGAATCCACTGCTGCATGTTCGTCCATCTCGTGCGGGAGGGATAGCGCGTAGCGAAAGCTTCTACTTACTGCTCCTGCCTTTGCGTCTATGACAGGTGGGCCCAACAGGTGGTTGGCCCCCTGTCATGCAGCCAAAGGCTGTTGCAGTTAAGGTACTAGAGCTCAGTCCGCGAGGGAGAGGGCGTTGTAGTAATCAAATTTCTCAGTCTTGTACGAGTTGACGCGACACATCAAAGCACTGCACTTGATATAAGTCTTTTTACACATTTCAAATGGGCTACTTCGTATGTAGACATATTCTGCTTCATATGTAGTCACTTGTTGCAATCTCTAAAAAGACTTATATTTGGAAACGGAGGGAGTACAACGCATGCATGCATGCCGTGACTTTCCCTTTGATACTTGCATGTGTTGATTTGATGCACCTTGCCAAATTTTGACAATAAATTTAACTAACCAAATTTTCATGCATGTCACAAAAATTTACGGGACTGTTTGGATTGTGCCTATGTTTGTCTTATGTTGCCAGATTATTTTTCCCACACTTGCCACACTTGCCTAACCTGAGTTGCTCAAATTGTTAGACACACTTTGGCTTGCCTAAGGGAATCTTGCCACAATTTTTGTGTCTATGACATGTAGGGTTCACTGCTAATAAAAAAAATTCTTGTCTTAGGTGTGGCTAATAAAAAAGACTTATATTTAGGAATGGAGGGAGTAGAAAATATAAATAATAATGCATTTTGGGGCAACCCACGTTTTCGCTAATTTTAGCCGTGGGCTTGTTAACAATTTTTACAAGGGGGTGGTTGTTCATTTAATGGAGGGACTTGTAGTACCAAACTTGAACGATACAAAGTGCGACCGGGCACACCGTAACACCACTTGGAACAAGCGGGTAGCTATCTCAAAAAACAATCAACAACTAAAAAAACTGCGACCTGGCATGTAGTAGTACACAATTTTAAACGATTGTTTTGATGGAGTGAAAAAGGAAAACTACCCCACTACGTATATATAGTGTAGCGACCAGACCTCAAACAGTCTGATCTCTGTGCATCAGTGTCATCCCTGGATCAGTAATGTTGACACGCACAGTACTCAAAGGATTTATAACAGAGTAGCAATCACACACTTATTACATCGAATGTCTCCAAAGAGAACTTATTACAATAAATATGGCTTAAGGCCATCTAAGTAACGATAACAGCGGAAGGCTTGGAAGATAAAGTGAGTCCATCAACTCCAACAGCATCATTGAGTATAGAACCACGATCCTAAAGTATCTTACTCGTCGTCTGAAAAGTCTGCAACATTAACATTGCAGCCCGAAAACAGGTCAGCACATGGAATATGCTGGCAATGTAACACATAGAGAGTAATCAAAGAATAATGCTATACTACATGCATATATGGCTGGTGGAAAGCTCTATGGTTACAGTTTTTGCATAAAGCCAATTTTTCCCTACTGCAAAGGAATAGATTTATTTAACTATCATGGTGGTTGTTAAACATTGAGAATGGTTGATAGCATTCTCAATCCCAATTAAGTAACATCATCATTAAACAATCCAACAATATTAATTATAGTAACATGATGAGATTCACATGATAATCCAAGTACTAGATACTCAAAACATCCATAACCGGGGACACGGCTAATCATGATTAGTTTATACACTCTGCAGAGGTTTGTGCACTTTTCCCCACAAGACTCGACCTCCTCCGTTGGTTTTCTCACACTGCATGGTGTTTGAGAAACGGATGACTGAGACACAGTCTTTCAGAAGCGCTAGCACCTTACGATGGGTAGACCTGTACACCTACTTTCCCCTACATCTACTAGTCTACCACTGTAAGAGTTCGCACGACTTAATCAACTATGCTAGAGCCCATAATAGCATGTGGCTGCACACGGAAGTTTCTTGCATGAATAATCTTATGATCCCTTTGAGCCTGGGTGGCGGTCCAAAAAATCCTGGAATACCCAGGTACTTCAATCCACCCAGATGTGTATTAAAGTTGCCACCTTAAATAAACCATTAATTAACAATCTCACATCTGTCATGGAAACACTCACCCAATCCACCTCTACTAGCATAAAATGGCATAATAAGCAAACGTAGAAGTAACTCCCAAGGGTTTGATAATAAAACTGGTAATAGGTACTACCTCATCTACATCCCAAAACCCACATATTAATCAGATCCTAATCATGCAATTGGTTGAGGATTGATCTAATGCAATAAAACTGGGTAGTAAAGGGATATGATCAAAGTGTTACTTGCCTTGCTGATGATCCGTGAAACCTAGGGATTCGAAGTAGCAAGCGGCGCAATTCGGGTACTCTATCGCAAACAATCAAACAAACATACAATAAGTACTCATCTAATGCACAGGTAAAACTCAAATAAGAGATCTAACCAGAAAGTTCAACTAAAAAACCCCGGTTTGCAAAAAGAATCAAATCCAACGAAACAAAGAAAGTCAAACGGCGAAAGAAACAAACTTCGTTTACTAATCTGGATCTAAGTCAAATTTTACAGAAGTAAAAACTTGTTTGAGTAGATTATTCGGGAAGAGGGTTTCGAGACGAAACTCTAGGCGCTTCAATCGCCTGATTCCGATAAACGAGCGAAAAGTTATACTAAAATGAAAATCGGATCAGAAATCGCGATCAAAAAAATCACGGAATAAATCCGAGAAAAAGAAAAATGACGAACAGATTAACGAACGAATGTTTGTTACCTGGATCTAAACGATGAACGCGTTCGTTAAAACGAACGAACGAGCGAACGCTTGCTAATTAACCTAAACCAAAAAAACGGATCTAATAAAAAACAGATCTAAAAAAACGACGAAAAACCGACTGAAAAACCGAACGGTTTTTCTTAAAAAAACGGTGGCGGCGGGGTCTACCTCGGCGGCGGCGGCGGTCGGCGGCGGCTCCGGTGGCGACGGCTCCGGCGACGGCGGCGCGGGGCGGCGGCGGCGGCGACGGCAGCGGCAGGCTGCGGCGGCTAGGGTTAGGGTATGGGGGCGCGGGCACGGGCGGGCTAGGGCGGTGGCCCGGGGCGCGCTATATCAAGACCCCCGGCCAGGCGGAGTCCTGGCCGATTACGGCCCAAGGTCGGTTCATTTTTTTTTAGAATTTTCACGCAGAAAATCAAACGAAAGAAATACTAAACGGACTCCAAAAATCCCGAAATAAAATTTCCCCGACTTCTAAAATCAAGCCGGACAAGAAGGACATTTATTTGGGGCCTAAATGCAATTTTGAAAAACGCGCATTTTTCCTAAATTCAAATAGAGTAGCAATAAAATCCAAAATAAAATCTTATTTGATTTTTTTATTAAATCCTCAATATTTCTTTATTTTTGGAAAGTCATTTTATTCCCTCTCTCATATTGTTATAATTGATATAATTGAAGATAAAATAAATAAAATCAAATGATCCTATTTCAAAAATTTGAGAAAACTCAAATATGAAATTTACGAAATCACAACTCTCTCTGTGGGTCCTTGAGTTGCGTAGAATTTCTAGGATCGAGCCAAAAATGCAATAAATATGATATGCAATGATGATCTATTGTATAACATTCCAAATTGAAAATTTGGGATGTTACAAACCTACCCCCCTTAAGATGAATCTCGCCCTCGAGATTCGGGTTGGCTAGAAAATAGGTGAGGGTGGTCCTTTAGCAGATCTTCCTCTCACTCTCAGGTGGCTTCATCCTCGGTGTGGTGGCTCCACTGATCTTTGCAAAACTTGATAACCTTGCTGCAGGTGACTCGGCTGGCATACTCAAGAATCTTAACTGGTTTTTCCTCATAGGTCAAATTACTGTCCAACTGAATCGCCTCTAGCGGCACTGTATCTCTCAGCGGTATATCAACCATCTCTGTGTGGCACTTCTTCAACTGGGATACGTAAAATACGTCATGAACTGCTGACAATCCTTCGGGTAATTCCAACTTGTAGGCAACTTCTCCCATACGCTCCAAAACTTTGTAGGGTCCCACAAAACATGGCGCTAGCTTTCCCTTAAATCCAAAGCGCTTAATCCCTCGAAGTGGAGATACACGAAGATAGACTCTATCTCCGACTTCATAAACTGTCTCCTTGCGTTTTGAATCTACATAGCTTTTCTGCCTGGACTGGGCTACCTTGAGCCTGTCGCGAATCAACTTCACTTTCCGTTCAGACTCCTTAATCAAATCTGGTCCAAACAACTGACGGTCTCCAACTTCATCCCACGACAACGGGGTCCAGCACCTCCTTCCGTATAAGGCTTCGAAAGGGGCCATCTTCAAACTGGATTGATAACTGTTGTTGTAAGAGAACTCTGCATATGGCAAATTGTCGTCCCAACTAGATCCGTAATCTAGCACACAAGCTCTCAGCATATCCTCCAAAATCTGATTGACTCTCTCGGTCTGTCCATCTGTCTGCGGATGAAAAGTTGTACTGAACTCTAATCTGGTACCCAATGTTTCGCGCAACTGATTCCAGAACTTTGAGGTAAACTGGGTTCCTCTATCTGATACAATGCTCCTCGGAACTCCATGCAGACATACGATCCTTGTCATATATATCTTGGCCAAATGATCGACTACAACCCAAATCGAGTCATAGCCTGAACGAGTCCTGGGCAATCCCGTGATAAAATCCATGCCTAGTTTATCCCACTTCCATTCGGGTATCGGCAATGGTTGTAACAATCCTGCTGGCTTTTGATGCTCTGCTTTTACTCCCTGACATACATCACAAACTGCTACATACTCCGCAATATCCTTCTTCATTCCGGTCCACCAGAAAGTGTCCTTCAAATCTAAATACATCTTGGTATTTCCTAGTTGAATCGAATACAGCAAATCATGAGCCTCCTGTAGAATCAACTTCCTGATCTCCGGGTCATTAGGCACATAAACACGGTCTTCAAACCATAAGGTGTCGTGCTCATCCTCACGAAAACCTTTAGCTTTTCCTTTCTCATTTTCTCCTTTATCTCAGCAATTTCCTTGTCGGTCTTCTGGGCTTCTCTGATCTTATCCATCTAGGTTGACTGAATCTCCAATGCAGCTACATAGCCTCTCGGGACTATCTCTAAACATAGCTCATGAAGGTCCTTGGCTAGCTCCTTCGGTAACTCTCCGGTCATGAGTATGTTGACATGGCTCTTACGGCTCAACGCGTAGGCAACTACGTTAGCCTTTCCTGGGTGATAATGCAATCTCATATCATAATCCTTGATGAGCTCCAACCATCTCCTCTGCTTGAGATTCAACTTCTTCTGCGTGAAAATGTACTTCAAACTCTTGTGATCCGTGTACATCTCACAATGGTTTCCAATAAGAAAATGTCTCCATGTCTTCAATGCATGCACTATGGCTGCTAACTCCAAATCATGCGAGGCATAATTCGACTCATGAGGTTTAAGCTGTCGTGAAGCATACGAAACAACTCTCCTTTCCTGCATAAGCACTGCCCCAAGTCCTCGACGTGAAGCGTCGCAATACACCTCGTAATCCTTGCTATGATCTGTTAGAATCAACACTGGCAAGGTAACCAAACGTTTCTTCAATTCTTGGAAACTGACCTCACATTCCTCAGTCCAAATGAACTTGGACTACTAGGGAAAAGCCTATACACAGAATCTTAGTAGCAGCGCGGCTCAAAAAGGAGCGCTGCTGCTAATTAGTAGTAGAGAGTGTGTGGGAAACTCGCTGCTGATAAGTTTTTAGCAGTAGTGCGCTCTGTGTAAACCGCGCTGCTACAAATATCCACCGGCGGTGTTCACCGAGATCCATTTAGCAGTAGCGTCATGGCCCGAACCGCGCTACTGCTACAGATGTAGGAGTAGCGCGCTTTTACTGGGATCGCTGTTGCTACATTTCAAATTGGCAAATTTTTTTGTCACTGTTAGCAGTAGCGCTGTTGCCCAAAGCGCGCTGCTGCTAATTCTTTAGCAGTAGCGCGTTTCTTCTCCCGCGCTACTGCTAACCCGCACCAACCCACGACCTTTCCCCACCCGTGCCTCCCCTCCCCCTCCTCTCTTCCCTTCCCCCTACCTCCCCCACATGCTCCCACTCTCACTCTTCTTCTTCCTCAATACTTCTCCCCCATTACTCTTTCTCTTATATCCACCTTTATCTCTCTTCATTACTCCTACCTAACTACACCACCTCCATTCACTAGTAGAAAAACACCTAATAGACCCGGTTCGTAAGGGCCTTTAGTCCCGGTTCATGAACCGGGACTAATGGGTCGTTACTAATACCTCCACCCATTAGTCCCGGTTCAAACAAGAACCGGGACCAATGTGCCTCCACATGGCACTATGTGCCGAGCCCAGTCAGGTGGCCTTTGGTCCCGGTTGGTGGCTCCAACCGGGACCAAAAGGTATCCACGCATCAGCATTCCATTGGCTAGGGTTTTTGTTTTTTTTTGAAAGGAGGGGAGGTTGGGGGTTTTGGGGGGTTAATTTAGGTGTTTCATATATTGTGTTAGCTAGCTAATTAATAGAGAGAAGTGTCCTCTGTTTTGTCCGTGCTTGGTCGATGCTACGTACTATATATACATAAGTGATCGAGAGAACAGTGCAGAAGTTCGTCATGCATACCGAGAGAAGTGATCGATCGACCTCTCCTTCTCCGAGAGATTGGTCGAACAACATGTTTTCGTATCATGTATCCGACGCTACTGGCTACATACATGTACAATATGTATAAGATCTCTTAATTACAAACCCCTAGCATTTGAAATCAATTTCCACATGGTATTCTCCGGCGTTATTGATGACGTGGTCAAGAAAGAATCCCGCCAATTCCTCTTGAATTGCTTTCATGCGATCTGGTTCTAGGAGTTCATTCCGCATCTGCCACATCTAATTTGAAGAAGGGGGTTAATTAATACATATATATGAATGAAACTCAACAGAAATGATGGTGTAATAAAATGAAATTGTGAATATTATTGCTTACGCACTTCATATTGTCTTTGAGAGTAGCCCCGCTTGTTTTTCAAAGTCGCAGTGTGGATGAACTCGCACACGTAGTATCCACAGAAATCATTCCCTTCCTCCTGCCACAAGCACTTTACGAGAAATAGAGGTCAATCAAACTTATAATGAAGCATTATAAATGGCATTGATGAAAGTATAGCTATAGAATCAACGGGAGATGCCCGCAACTAGCTAGCCAGTAGTACTTACTTTCGGCCATTTATATGTCAGCTCCTTCGGCAGTCCCGGAGCTTCTGCGGTGAACTGTTTCCAAACCCTGCAAGACAAAGAAAATTATTATTATTACTTGAGATATCAGGAAATGAACAAAAAGTTGCCGATATGGTGCGATAATGATCGATTGAACTTACTTGCTGAGCATTTCAGTGATGTCCGCATAGGATTTGGGATCTTTCCATCTCGAGTCTAAGATGGTTACTAGTCCACGCTCAAGCTTAATCTCTAGAAGAATATAGTGGTACCTGCGCACGCATGCATAAAACATCAATTACATTACTATAAGATCGCTTGAGTAATAAGGGAAACCGAATATGCACACGCCAGTAACACTCACGGGCCGTTGTAAGGAAAGAGTATGGTATCTTTGTTTTGGTTTTTGATCAACGATTGTAGCAAGTTTTCCTCGGCCTCTTTGACGTTCTTTTCAACTAGAAATACATCTATGATATTTGTGTTAATGAACCCAATATCATAAATTTCTTGTTTTTTGCACTCGACGATCTTCAATCTGCATAATATACATATTGAGGATAACTAATTATAAATACATGCAATGAAAGAGCCGAGCTATATATAGAGACTTAATGACAGAAATAGTACTTACAGGCAGTAGCAAAAGACCATTAATTTATCGAGGGCCTTTTGATTGAAGAACTCGAAGAACTCCTCAAATGGAACAGTCAACAGATCATTTGCAACGAGATCGTGCTCCTCTTTAATATGCAGATACAAAGCATTCTTACCCTCAGACTCTCTGCAGGTTTCCATGTACCAATTATGGAATCTTCGCATCATTGTTGTCAAAGATTTTTCATCTTTGACGAGAGGCTTCCCGTATTCGTATCTGTGTCCGTCCACCTCCAAGAAATCAGGAAGTGCATCGTCAGGCAGGTAATCGTCAAGATTGCCATAACCGGCCACCGTCCCCGGAGCATTAGACACATTGAGCGGGGGGCACTATTGCTGTGCTTGTTCACCGAGCTGGGCAATTTTTTCCCCTTTGATCGTTCTTTTGACCTTTTAGCACTAACAGTAGTTCCCGACCGCTGGGCTTGAAGATATGTTTGTTCAGTAACGCGCTCATAGTTGGTTCTCGGCGGAGACTTTGGTGGTTTCCTCAGGGCGTCGAGAGTGCGCTTTGCTTTCACCGGATCTACCTTCTCCTCCGGAGGTGGATGTCTCTTTGCTTTCACCCCTTCAAAGAACTCCTTCACATGGGTCCGCACAATCGTATCATTTTCCTCCTCAGAACTCTTGTACGGTAACTTCTCTAGAGGCTTGAGAGATGATGGACCGTATTTGTATTGCCTCCCGCCTCTGGTTGTGTTGCTAGACGCCGGAGCAGACGGAGCGGCTGCGGCGTCTGTCTTCTTTCGTGCTTGCTTACGAGGCGGAGGAGAAGGAGTACAACGCGTCGCAGCAGCCGGGGCGGCGGCGGGTCTCTTCCGCCCTTGCTGGCGAGGCGGAGAAGGAGGATGCTGCTGGCTGCTCGGGAGCGCCGGCGCAGGCGGAGAAGGAGGCGGAGTGTCGCCATGCGCCGGAGAAGGAGGCGGAGTGCCGCCACGCGTGCCCTGATCATCACTCGCCGGAGGAGGAGGCGGTGGAGGAGGCGGAGTGCCCTGACTTGCCGGAGCAGGAGGAGGAGGCGGAGGCGTCCAGTTCAAAAGGTTGATGAGCTCCTTCTTCCATAGGCATGGAGTCTTCAGAGCAGAACCCAGCCCAGTCTCCCCTTCACCGGTAGGGTGGTCAAGCACGAGGTCCTCAAATCCCTCCGTTATTTCATCCACCATCACCTTAGCATATCCTTTTGGAATCGGCTGGCAGTGATAAGTTGTGCCGGGTCCACTAGGATAAACATGGCCAACAGCCGCCTTGACCTTGAAAGTCATCCATCGCGCCATCATGTGGCAATTTTGAGACTCCGTGATCCCATCCACGGGATAGCTGGCAGGAGTCGTCAAGACATGCTCCGGCTAAAGCAGCTCGGTGGAAGCCACGCTGCTTCTCGGCTGAGATGGCGGGGTAGCTTCGGGGGAAGCTTCGGCAGGTCGTTTGCTGCGATCTGCTGCTTCTCGTTCCTCTTCTCGATCCTCTAGCCCCATTACCCTTTCGTGCAGCGCCTGCAGTTGGTCCTGCTCTAGTTTCTTCCTCCTCTGGTGGGTTTTGTAACCCCCTGCGTCCGGAAAACCAACCTTCCACGAAATGGAGCCTGGCATGCCTCGTGTCCGTCCAGGGTGCTCAGGATTCCCAAGGGACATTGTGAGCTCGTCCTTCTCCCTGTTTGGAAGGAACGTCCCTCGCTGCGCTGCATCAATATAGTGTCGAAGGTTCTTGACTGGTATTTCCAGTTGCTCGTCCATCCACTGGCAAAACCCTGTTACAGGGGCCAAGGTTCCGCCATACCCGAAGAACCAAGTCCGGCAACGGTCTGGCCATCTCATTGTCTCTGGTTCGATACCTTTTTCAAGCAGATCATTCTCAGCCTTGGACCACTTAGGCCGGGCTTGCAGGTAGCCACCTGACCCCGTGCGATGGTGAAGCGTCTTCTTCGCAGCATTTTTCTTGTTTGTCTCCGACATCTTCTTACTCTTTTCCAATGTCTTGTGGGCCACAAATGCGGGCCAGTGATCTTTGATCTTCTCATATTTGCCGATGAATTTTGGTGTCTTTTTATCTTTGACAAACTGGTTCAGCTCTTTCCTCCACCTCCTCATTAGGGTTGCCATCTTCTTAAGAGCACACGACTTGATTAATTCCTCTTTAACTGGCTTCTTCGGATCCTCCTCTGGTGGTAGGGTGAAATTTGCCTTCAGCTGAGTCCAAAGATCTTCTTTCTGCATATCATTGACATAAGACACCAGAGCGCCTTCCTCCTTAGGCTTATACCACTGCTGGATGCTGATCGGGATCTTGTCCCTAACAAGAACCCCGCACTGAGAAGAAAATGCCTTCCTTGTCCGGATGGGTTCAATCGGTTCGCCGTCGGGCGCGATTTCTATGATCTCAAACTTTTCATCCGAGCTCAACTTTTTCTTCGGGCCTCGTCTCCTTACCGAAGTTGTGCTCGATCCGGAGGGCTAGAAATTACAAGGAAGAAAGACGAGAGTAATTAATATGTGTACATATACCAAAACAATGGAAGCATCAATTAACTAGTCAGCACGGGCTTAACTAATATATATATATATATACCTGGTCGGGCTCGGTTCGGTCACCGAAGCAGTCAGCACGGTCTCCTTCTTGTTCCTCCATTGTGTCACCGGAGCCATCATGAACATAGTCCTGTTCTTGTACCAGCATTAATGGGCCGAAGCCATCATGAACATAGCCCTCTTCTTCACCCCGTTCTTCCAGCTGACCAACAACGGTGTCGAGGAGAAATGATGCAACTTCATCCCTTCCATTTGAGATTATGTCCCTCAATATCGCTTTTGCTTCTTTGTCTCGGGAGTGCTCCATAGTTTCTACAAATATTTACAACATGTCAATTATTATTCAAACATGGTACAGATGGATATATATATATATATATATATATATATATATATATATATATATATATATATTAGTGGCAAACGTAGAACTAGCTAGCTAATCACAATAAGGAATCATGTTAGTGGCCTCGACGCTGCTTCTCTAGGGTTTGGGGTCGCCTCGACACAACGCTTCAAGGGTTTGGGGTGGCCCTCGACGACAACGCTCTTTTAACTTGATAAATTTGGGTGGACTCGAGAGAGTTAATTTGTCGGGTAGGG
>NC_057810.1:61731954-61732572 GCF_018294505.1 Triticum aestivum | reverse complement strand
TTTCTTCTTCTCCTCTTCTTTTTCTTCTTTTTTCCTCTTCTTATTTATTTCTCCTCTTCTTCCTCTCCTCTTTTTCTCCTTTCTTCCTCTTCTTATTTTCCTTTTTCCTCTCATTCTTTTAGTATTGCTTGTTTTAAAAAAAATGTTCAAATAGAAAATTTCGAAAAAAACAAAGGTTTTGCCTAATGCATTGTTCATATGAATATACAAACATTTGCATATTCTACAATAATTAATATCACCAAAAAATCTATGAACAGAAAAAAAACCTAACTTTTCTAAAAATCTATCTTTTGCATATACAATAATTAATATCACCAAAAAAATCTATGAACAAAAACATGCTCTGAACAATTTTTGAACATCTACATACACATAGCCATATACATACACATATACATTATATATATGAACAAAAAATTAAACTAATAAAAAAGAAAAAATAGAGCCGGTGCGGCACGGCGGCTCACAGCGGGAGCGGTGTGCGGGGGCGGCGACGGTGACGAGGTAGGGGCTCTTGGTGCGGCACGCGGGGGCGAGCGACGGTGGGGGCAGCCTGGCGGCGACGACGTCGGGCGCGGGCTCGGGGAGGACGGCGCGGGCTCGGGGAGGCCGGCG
>NC_057810.1:61730943-61731552 GCF_018294505.1 Triticum aestivum | reverse complement strand
TGAACTCTGCAAAACTGCGAAGTGCTACATATATACAAGGAGCATTGGTCCCGGTTCGTGACATGAACCGGGACTAATGCACCCTATAGTCCCGGTTGGTGCCACCAACCGGGACCAAAGGCCTCTTTTCGGCAGCCCAAAGGGCGGGAAGCTGCGGCCTTTAGTCCCGGTTGGTGGCACCAACCGGGACTAATGCCTCCCCCTTTAGTCCCGGTTGGTGCCACCAACTGGGACCAAAGGCCTCTGTGCTGCCCGCCTCGGGGCCAAAGTTTAGTCCCACCTCGCTAGTTGAGAGGGGCGCGCAGTGGTTTATAAGCCCCACTGCCGCACCCCTCTCGAGCTCCTCTCCATTGCAGGCTTACGGGCCTAGTTGCTACTGCTTTGCTTGATGGGCCTTCTGGGCCTACTGCGGGCCTGAATCCTGGCCCAAAGTAGGGATTCAAGTCGTATTCAGGCCGTGTGGGCCCAGTAGGTGGCATTTTTTTGTTTTTTTGTTTTCTTTACTTATTGTTGCTATTTTTATTTTTTTTCCAGTTTTTTTGTTTTGTTTTCTGCATTATTTATTTTCTTTTGTTTTTTGCTTTATTTTTTGATTCTTTTTGCTTTTAG
>NC_057810.1:61721070-61730727 GCF_018294505.1 Triticum aestivum | reverse complement strand
TTTTAGGAAAATTATAAACTTTCTGTTAGTGCCATTACTTTTCAAATTTGAAAACACTTTTTTTTGTTTTCTTTCTTGCTTTATTTATTTTATTTTGTTTCTACTTACAACAAAATACTTATTATTGTTTTTTTGTTTTGTTTTCTGCATTATTTATTTTCTTTTGTTTTTTGCTTTATTTTTTAATTCTTTTTGCTTTTAGTTTTAGGAAAATTATAAACTTTCTGTTAGTGCCATTACTTTTAAAATTTGAAAACACTTTCTTGTTTTTTTGCTTTTTTTGTTTCTACTTACAACAAAATACTTATTATTGCTATTTTTAATTATTACGAGGGCCGAACCATAAGAAATTAAAGCATTTCAAATGAACTCTGAAAAAGTTGAAAGTTGGCATGGTATCATAAATTGACCCACACATAGCATGTGCATGTACAAAACGGACAATGGTATCATACTCGTTAGTTACAAAGTTGGCATGGTATCATCATAATAGTTGCGGGAGAAAGTCTTCACTTTTTCTTCGCTTGTGTCATTTGCTTATTGAGCCGTAACCATGGATAATCTTCATCGTTTATCAGGATGCTGGGGTCAGCCTTGACTTTAAAGGGAGGAATTTCATGAAACTTTTCATAATCTTCAGACATGTCTGTCTTGTCCTCCACTCCCACGATGTCCCTTTTTCCTAAAAGAACTATGTGGCTCTTTGGCTCATCGTATGATGTATTCGCTTCCTTATCTTTTCTCTTTCTCGGTCTGGTAGACATGTCCTTCACATAGATAACCTGTGCCACATCATTGGCTAGGACGAACGGTTTGTCAGTGTACCCAAGATTTTTCAGATCCACTGTTGTCATTCCGTACTGTGGGTCTACATGTGCCCCGCCTCCTAACAGATTAACCCATTTGCACTTAAACAAAGGGACCTTAAAATCATGTCCGTAGTCAAGTTCCCATATGTCCACTATGTAACCATAATATGTGGCCTTTCCCCTCTCGGTTGTTGCATCAAAGCGGACACCGCTGTTTTGGTTGGTGCTCTTTTGATCTTGGTCAATCGTGTAAAATGTATTCCCATTTATCTCGTATCCTTTCCAAATCATAACAGTCGAAGATGGTCCCTGGATAACAAGTACAGTTCATCACAAACAGTGTTGTCACCTCTGATACGTGCTTCCAACCAACTACTGAAAGTCCTGATGTGTTCACATGTAATCCAGTCGTCGCACTGCTCTGGGTGTTTGGAGCGCAGACTATTCTTGTGTTCATCAACATATGGGGTCACCAAGGTAGAGTTCTGTAGAACTGTGTAGTGTGCTTGAGACCAAGAATATCCGTCCCTGCATATTATTGAGTCCCTTCCAAGCGTGCCTTTTCCAGTCAGTCTCCCCTCATACCGCGATTTAGGGAGACCTATCATCTTAAGGCCAGGAATGAAGTCAACACAAAACCCGATGACATCCTCTATTTGATGGCCCATGGAGATGCTTCCTTCTGGCCTAGCGCGGTTACGGACATATTTCTTTAGGACTCCCATGAACCTCTCAAAGGGGTACATATTGTGTAGAAACACGGGGCCCAGAATGACAATCTCGTCAACTAGATGAACTAGGACGTGCGTCATGATATTGAAGAAGGATGGTGGGAACACCGGCTTGAAACTTACAAGACATGGCACCACATCACTCCTTAGCCTTGGTATGATTTCTGGATCGATCACCTTCTGAGAGATTACATTGAGGAATGCACATAGCTTCACAATGGCTAATCGGACGTTTTCCGGTAGAAGCCCCCTCAATGCAACCGGAAGCAGTTGCGTCATAATCATGTGGCAGTCATGAGACTTTAGGTTCTGAAACTTTTTCTCTGCCATATTTATTATTCCTTTTATATTCGACGAGAAGCCAGTCGGGACCTTCATACTAAGCAGGCATTCAAAGAAGATTTCCTTCTCTTCTTTGGTAAGAGCATAGCTGGCAGGACCTTCATACTGCTTTGGAGGCATGATGTCTTTTTCATGCAAACGTTGCAGGTCCTCCCGTGCCTCAGCTATATCTTTTGTCTTCTCATACACGCCCAAGAAGCCTAGCAGGTTCACGCAAAGGTTCTTCGTCACGTGCATCATGTCAATCGAAGAGCAGACCTCTAGGTCTTTCCAGTAGGGTAGGTCCCAAAATATAGATTTCTTCTTCCACATGGGTGCGTGTCCCCCAGAATCACTCGGAATAGCTAGTCCGCCGGGACCCTTTCCAAAGATTACGTGTAAATCATTGACCATAGCAAGTACGTGATCACCGGTACGCATGGCGGGCTTCTTCCGGTGATCTGCCTCGCCTTTGAAATGCTTGCCTTTCTTTCGACATTGATGGTTGGTCGGAAGAAATCGACGATGGCCCAGGTACACATTCTTCCTGCAGCTTGCCAGGTATATACTATCGGTGTCAAGTAAACAGTGCGTGCATGCGTGGTATCCCTTGTTTGTCTGGCCTGAAAGGTTACTAAGAGTGGGCCAATCGTTGATGGTCACGAACAGCAACGCCTTTAGGTTAAATTCCTCCTGTTTGTGCTCATCCCACGTACGTACACCATTTCCATTCCACAGCTGTAAAAGTTCTTCAACTAATGGCCTTAGGTACACATCAATGTCATTGTCGGGTTGCTTAGGGCCTTGGATGAGAACTGGCATCATAATGAACTTCCGCTTCATGCACATCCAAGGAGGAAGGTTATACATACATAGAGTCACGGGCCAGGTGCTCTGATTGCTGCTCTGCTCCCCGAAAGGATTAATGCCATCCGCACTTAAAGCAAACCATACGTTCCTTGGCTCACTTGCAAACTCATCCCAGTACTTTCTCTCTATTTTTCTCCACTGCGACCCGTCAGCGGGTGCTCTCAACTTCCCGTCTTTCTTACGGTCCTCACTGTGCCATCGCATCAACTTGGCATGCTCTCCGTTTCTGAACAGACGTTTCAACCATGGTATTATAGGAGCATACCACATCACCTTCGCTAGGAACCCTCTTCCTGGGGGGCTCGCCGTCAACATCACCAGGGTCATCTCGTCTGATCTTATACCGTAATGCACCGCATACCGGGCATGCGTTCAGATCCTTGTACGCACTGCGGAAGAGGATGCAGTCATTAGGGCATGCATGTATCTTCTGCACCTCCAATCCTAGAGGGCATACGACCTTCTTTGCTGCGTATGTACTGTCGGGCAATTTGTTCTCCTTTGGAAGCTTCTTCTTCAATATTTTCAGTAGCTTCTCAAATCCTTTGTCAGGCACAGCATTCTCTGCCTTCCACTGCAGCAATTCCAGTACGGTACCGAGCTTTGTGTTGCCATCTTCGCAATTGGGGTACAACCCTTTTTTGTGGTCCTCTAACCTGCGATCGAACTTCAGCTTCTCCTTTTGACTTTCGCATTGCGTCCTTGCATCGACAATGACCCGACGGAGATCATCATCATCGGGCACATCGTCTGGTTCCTCTTGATCTTCAGCAGCTTCGCCCATTGCAGCATCATCGTGCACATCGTCTGGTTCCTCTTGATGTTCAGTAGCATCACCGTATTCAGGGGGCACATAGTTGTCATCGTACTCTTCTTCTTCGCCACTTCCATCATAACCCCTATTTCTCCGTGCCTCGTCCAAACATTATAGTGTGGCATGAAACCCTTGTAAAGCAGGTGGGTGTGGAGGATTTTCCGGTCAGAGTAAGACTTTGTATTCCCACATATAGGGCATGGACAACACATAAAACCATTCTGCTTGTTTGCCTCAGCCACTTCGAGAAAATCATGCACGCCCTTAATGTACTCGGAGGTGTGTCTTGAACCGTACATCCATTGTCGGTTCATCTACGTGCATTATATATAATTAAGTGTGTCAAAAATCATTACAGAACATCATGAATAGATAATTAAGTGACCAAATTAATAGAAGTTCATCATCACATTAAAACCAAAGTACATGCATAGTTCTCATCTAACAACATAAAGCTCTGCAGAGCATCTAAATTAATTAAACCATACACTGAAACCATGTAAAACATTTCAATGTGAAAACAAATGCGATCATAATCGCAACCAATGTAACAACTGATCCAACGGCATAATGATACCAAGCCTCGGTATGAATGGCATATTTTCTAATCTTTTTAATCTTCAAGCGCATTGCATCCATCTTGATCTTGTGATCATCGACGACATCCGCAACATGCAACTCCAATATCATCTTCTCCTCCTCAATTTTTCTAATTTTTTCCTTCAACAAATTATTTTCTTCTTCAACTAAATTTAACCTCTCGACAATAGGGTCGGTTGGAATTTCCGGTTCAACAACCTCCTAGATAAATAAAATCTATGTCACATTGGTCGGCATAATTGTCATAAACAATAAATGAACCAATAGTTATGAAAAGATAATATATACCACATCTGAATCATAGACAGGACGAGGGCCGACGGGGGCGGATACCAAAACCATTGCACTATATAAGATGCAATAATAAAAGTAAGAAAATTATACAAGTATCTATATAAACATACAAGTAAGAGTTTTTTTCCTTTCAGAAAGAAGATAAGAACAAGAGGCTCACCACGGTGGTGCCGGCGACGAGATCGGCGCGGGCGATCGACGGCGGTGAAGACGGGGACGGGACGTGACAGACCGCTAAACCTAGACAAATATTGAGAGAAATGGAGCTTGGAGGTGGAGCTTGGAGAGGAGAAAGCTTAAGTAGTGTGGCTCGGGCATTCCATCGAACACCTCGTGTGCATAGGAGGTGAGCTAGAGCACCACAAAGCTTTCTCCTCGCCGGCCATGAAAAACAGAGCAGTGAGAGTGCTCTTCTCGCGGGGTATATATAGGCAACTAATTGGTCCCGGTTCGTGGCTTGAACCGGGACTAAAGGGAAGACTTTGGTCCCGGTTCAGGCCACCAACCGGGACAAATGGTGTTGGCCAGGAGCAAGGCACATTGGTCCCAGTTCGTCCCACCAACCGGGACCAAAAGGTCCAGACGAACCGGGACCAATGGCCCATGTGGCGCGGCCGGCCCCCGGGGCTAACGAACCGGGTCCAATGCCCCCATTGGTCCCGGTTCTGGATTGAACCGGGACTAATGGGCTGACCCGGCCTGGACCGTTGCCCCCTTTTCTACTAGTGATTAATGCATCTCCTTTCACTTTTTCCTTTCCCCTCCACTAGTTGAAGTTGTCTCATCCCAAATTAGCTAGCTAGGTAGATGTAGCATTTAGTTAAGTGACCTATTAGCCCCCTAACTAGATCTATCTTTGTCAAGAAGAGCTTTGTGCACTTTTGATCTCCCTACAACATCATCTCCACCGTGTGCTCGATCTCGATCGAGATAGAGGTGATGAAAATTTCATGCTTTTGCAAAATGAAAATATGTTTATGTGTGTGTGATATGTTTGTGGAAATTGTGTGTGTGGCACGCCAAATTGTGCTTTTGAGTTGCCTATGTTTTGCCGAAATGTCGATTTATTTCCGTTTCGGCGAATTCCGGGCAAACTCTAGATCCATATATGTCCTATTTTTAGGGAAGGTCATGCCAAATTTTTGTATGACTTTGATGCATGCATGCATTTTTATAATCAGTTTGTTTATTATTACCGTGCAGAGTTGACGATGGTCAGTGGAACAATGGTGGATAGGTGGTTGTGGTCGGCAGTGCAGGACATGAAAGAAAATAACCGGACAGAGGTTTCATGTCCGCGTCGAAAATGCAAAGGAATAGGTTGGCTCGACCCCCATGACGATGGTCGTGTCGAAGCGCACCTACTCATGACTGGTTTCATGGATGGCTGTACGCGGTGGATAATTGAAGATGAGGATGACGATGTTGAGGATGCCGACGGGGCAAGACGAAGAGATGATCGATAATGGCGGCGGGGAAGAGGCCGTACATGGCGGCGGAGAAGGGGCCGGACATGGCGGAGGAGAAGGGGCCGGACATGGCGGCGGAGAGAACGACATGGACTCCACGCAGCAGAGTTCGTCGGTACTAATTTCAATCGTGCGGGACCCTCATGTTCAAACATTGCTTCGCAAGGAGACGAGTATTGAAAGAGCTGCTTCTAGAGAGGAGGCTAAGCTGCAGCAACTGGTGGTAGACTCGAACACTCCATTGTATGATGGTTGCAATCCTGAGGTGACCCGCTTGAGTTTCACGCTCCAACTCCTGAAGACGAAGGCTAAAAACAAATGGACCGGCACCAGCCTCGATGAGCATCTCAAGTACCTAAAGGATGTTCTTCCCGCGGGTAATCTATGTCCTACTAGTGTTGATGAGGCCAAGAAGATCGTGTGCCCTCTTGATCTTTCACACGTTAGGTACCATGCATGCATCAACGATTGCATAATTTATCGGAAGGGGCACGCGGAAAAAACAAGCTGTCCGGTGTGCAATGCTTCTCGATACAAGAAGGCCGGGAAGAAATGTCCCCAGAAAGTTGTATGGTACTTCCGATCACTCCCCGTCTCCAGAGGTATTTTGTAGATCCCAAGGAAGCAAAGCTAATGCGCTGACACGCGGAGAGGAAGAAGCCCGACGATGGAGATGATCCGAATCTGAGACACGTGAAGGATGGAAGCCAGTGGAGAGCGTTGAACAGCTTCTATCGGTATTTTGAATGTGATGCAAGGAACATCGTGCTCGGCGCGTGTACCGATGGCATGAATCCGTTTGGCAACCAGAACACCAACCATAGCACATGGCCCGTGTTTGTATGGATGTACAATCTCCCCCCTGGTTGTGCATGAAATCAAAGTACATTCACATGAGCATGCTTATTCAAGGGCCGAAACAACCAGGAAATAATATTAATTTGTATCAGGGACTACTTCAAGAGGAGTTAGACACGTTATGGAAAACACCGGCCAAGACATGGGACGCCAGCAAAGGTGAGTATTTCAACATGAGAGCCGCACTGATCACGACAGTGCAGGACTATCTTGGTTACGGATATGTGGCAGGCCATGTGTGCCATGGATATTGCGGATGCACGCGATGCATGGATGATATGACGTCTCAGCAGCTAACGTCAAGGAAAGATGGCGGGTCTGGGAAAATCGTGTACATGGGGCATCGAAGATGGCTTGAACAGGACGACCTGTGGAGAAACTGTGGAGATCTATTCAATGGTCACGCTGAGCATCGAGGACCTCCACGTAAGCGGAGCGGTGCCGAAATCGATGAGCTGTTGAAAAACTGGAAGGAGTGCCCCGCGCCGGGAAAGACGATGAGAAAGGCGCCGGAGCCGCTGCTGAAGGTATGGAAGACAAGGTCTGTGTTCTGGGACTTGGAGTACTGGCACAAACTCGATGCACCTCATTGCCTTGATCAAATGCATATCTGTAAGAATGTCCTTGAGAGCTTGCTCGCAACACTGATGAACATGCCGGATAAGACCAAGGATGGGCCGAAGGCAAGAAAAGACTTGCAAGATTTGAAAATTAGGGAAGATCTGCACATGCCGCCCCATAAAATGTCAGACGAGACAGAGACAGAGACAGAGGCACGGGAGAAGAAGGGCAAGAAAATAAAGAAAGATGATTATTGCCCCCCTTTTTGCTTCACCTTAAGTCAGGCTGAGATCAATGCCTTCTTTAAGTGCCTTACCGGAGTCAAAGTTAGTTCCGGTTACTGTGGCAAGATAAGAAGATATCTAGACACGGACAAGAAAAGGTTCAGCGGGATGAAGTCTCATGACTGTCATGTGATGATGGCGCAGATACTACCTGTTTCCCTTAGAGGGATAATGGACAAGCACGTCCGTGACACGCTTATTGGTCTCTGCAACTTTTTCGACGTCATCTCTCGAAAGTCGATCAGTGTGAAGCAGCTCCAAAGGCTACAGGAGGAGATCGTTGTGATACTGAATGAGCTTGAGATGTACTTCCCGCCCGCGTTCTTTGACGTGATGGTGCATCCGTGTGTCCATATTGTGGATGACATAATAGACCTGGGGCCGTCATTCCTGCACAACATGATGCCATTTGAGAGGATGAATGGGATCATCAAAGGATTCGTTCGTAACATGCCCCGTATGGATGGAAGCATCGTCCAGGGCTATTTGGCACAAGAGTGCATCTCTTTCTGTGAGAATTTTCTATATGGCGCAGACTAGCCGCCTGGTGTTAGTGTTGGTTTGCCCGTTAACAAGCACGATGGGAGGCTCGAAGGAGATGGTCACTGCAATGGTCGCAGGGAACTGCACGTGGCATACTTAGATCGATGCAGCGACTTTGACAGAGCAAACTTGGTAGTGCTACAACACCTAGACGAGGTAGATCCTTTCGTGGCACTTCACAAAGAAATTATCGCAAAGAAGTATCATGACCGGGGGGTATGCAGGACGGACGCCGAAGTTACTAGAGAGCACAACTCCACTTTCCTGCATTGGTTCAAAGAGCTTATTATTGCTAATCCTCCGGAGGAGGGCTCTAAGAACGAATTGCTCATATATGCCTTAGCACATGGCCCCTCACCCAACCTCGTAACCTATCAGGCATATGATATCAACGGATACACGTTCTACACGGAGGCCAAAGATATGGACAGTGATGATCAGAACTCAGGGGTGACGATGGAATGCATGACCGGCAGCGACAACGGCGCAAGTGAACGATTTTATGGAAGGGTCGAGGAGATCTGGGAGCTTGACTACTCTGGACTGCACAACACGGCGATGTTCCATGTCAGATGGGCTAAGAATGTCGGAAGAGAAAGCCGGATTTTCACTACCATGACTATACCCGATGCCAAGAGCGCTACCGTGAACGCTATCGCAAAAAATGAGCCATGGGTACACGCTAAGCACGTGACACAATGCTTCTTCATAACTGACCCGCGCAATCCCAGCCGTGTTGTCCTGAGGAGAGGCAAAAGGAACATCATTGGAATGGATGGAGTCGCCAACAAGGAAGACTATGATCAGTACGGCAACCCAATGAGGGAAGATGACGATGATGATGAAGTACACATCAAAAGAAGAATCAATACTACATTACCTAAGAAAAATCGTACTCCATGGAAAAGGCAAAGTCACAATGAGGGGCTCAATTATTCTTCGACGAACAAGAAGGGAAAGAAGCTGACTCAAAAACAAAAATGTCAGCACTGAGGAAACTTATGTTATCGGTCAAATGATGTAATATATATATATATATATATATATATATGTTCCTATTTTGTATACACACTTAGCCATTATTATGCATGGGTCCAATGATGTGTAATATATATGTTCCTATTTTGCATACATATTTAACCGTCAAATGATGCAATATATATCGCCCTCCCTTCATTCACTGCCCTTGGGAAATAAAAGTGGGACAAAATAAAGGAAAAGAAAAAGGAAAACTGGCAGTAGCGAAGGTAGTAGCAGCGCGTTTTGCCTAAACCGCTACAGATACTGAAGTTAGTAGAAGCGAATTTCGGTAAAAGCTCTACAACTACTAAAGGTAGTAGCAGCGCGTTTTGTCCAAATGCGCTACTGCTACATCCACTTAACCCAAAATTCTCACCCGCCTGCTTCATCCCGCCTTCCCCCCCCCCCAAAAAAATCCCCACTCTCCCCGGTCGCACCGCCACGCCCGACCCGACTCCGGCGCCGGCGCTATCCCCCGACCCG
>NC_057810.1:61710173-61720696 GCF_018294505.1 Triticum aestivum | reverse complement strand
CCCCCGACCCCGGCGCCGGCGCTCGCCCCCGACCCCGGCACGCTCACCCCCGACCCGTCGGCCCTCGCCTCCCTCCTCTCCCCTCCCAGCCGTCGTCGGGCCTGCCTCCTCGCCCCTGCACCCACTGTAACCCCTCCCTCCTTCTCTCTCTGCTAGGGTTCTTCGGTTAATTTACTTAGGTTTTAGTTAGGGCAGTATGTTAATTAGGTTATCTATTTAGTTATGAATTTAGCTAGCTTTCAAAATTTGAACTGGACATGTGATATGTGCATATGTCATGTTTTGGACATGTCATGTTTGGAAAATGATCCGAGTGGCGTATGTTACGCCGGAATGTTGATTCATTTCCGTTCCGGTAAATTTCAGGTGTTCGATATGTCCATTTTTTAGCAAAGGTCATGCCAAAATTTCCCGCAAATAAAGGCATGATTTTGTGCTACATAGTTGGCATATCGAGTGCTGGCACATAGATTTCTTTTTATGTAATTTCTCATTTATTCATACTTTTAGAAATAAATGAGGACACTTAATCATAGGAAACATGTCGAACAACGAAGAAATTGGGCGTTCTGACCAAGATGTAGACGAGATGGATTATGAGGGTGAACAAGAGTACCTCGACTATTTGACTGCTAAGCAAGGTTTGCAGGTTGGCCTCGATGATGGTATTGACGCCGACATCGACACTGACAGCGCCAGCACCGATGGCGGCACCGAGACCGGTGGGGAAGGTACCAGCGGGGAAGGTACCGGGAGGGAAGGTACCGGCCCCGATGCCGCTATCGAAAAGAGGAAGCATAAGAAGCAGAGGATACGAAAACCCAACAAACTAGGGATTGGACGACTTGTGATCACAAAGATGGCACCTGGCAAGTTTGAGCCGTTAGAGCCGGAAGAACCTCGCAAGTGCTATGGGAACCAAGTAGGATGCATCCTACGGGAATGCGCGAGCATCAACGACGATGACTTAAGGAGTAAAGAACATTTGACGCAGTTGCTCCTAACAAAGTTGCACAAGAGATTCAAGTTCCCCGACCGGGATGATAACATAGAACAACCGTGGGATGATTCGAAGATGAAAAAGATTAACAATCACGCCATGGGCATGTTCAGCAATGATTTGGCCTCCTGGAAAACGAGGGTGAAACGAGCTATTGAGGCTGATGAACCTCTGTCCAAGATTCTGGAGGAAAATCCGACACTTACGGAAGAGGAGTTCGAAAATTTCAAGGACACTTGCGTTAGCGAGGCAGCCAAGGCTAAGGCTGCGAAATTCAAGAGCCTTCAGCAAAGGAACACGGGGAAGCCTCGCCTCGGAAGCCGTGGCTACCTCGGTAAAAGGCCCATATGGGATCAGGAGGACGCGAAACGTGAAGCCGCGGGTCTCCCAGACCCCTTCGCGAAGTTCACCAACCCCTTGGAGCATGACTTCATCAGGGCCCACTACAAGTGGGACAAGTGGAAAAAGGTTTTTTACACGGACAAGATCACGAGGAAATTGATTAGACTACTGGAGAAGCAACACCGGCTTGCAGCTGAAAGCCCTACTTCTCCGATGAGGCCCAAGTGGGACACCCCTCTCAACCGGGCCTTGAACGAACTTAAGGGACTCCCTTTGGATCAGCGGCCGCAATATGGTCGCGTGCACGGCACTGGAGACGGCGCCATGTGGAAGGTGTTTTACAACGAGGGCCCGGAGGCCAAGAAGCTGAAAATGAAGTTTAGTCAGGCGGACATCGACGCGAAGGTGAAGCTTGCGGTCGAGAAAAAAGCAGCTGAGGACGCGAAAAAAGCAGCCGAGGACAAATATGAGTTGCTACAGCAGGCAGTCAATGCAGCTGTAACTGCCTGCAGAAATGATTTCGCTACTAACTTGGTTCTAGTTATCATCAACTGGGCGAAGGAAAATACAGACAAGACGGTACATGATTTCCCGATGCCCAGTTTCGTCGGGAGCAACTCCATGACCAACAACACCATCGCACCATCACTTGCTCACGCAACCGGGCCTCCTCTAGTAGCCGCTCCCACTCATAGCAGCCCGTCCTCAGTCTCAGGCGCGCTAGGTGGGCCTTCGTCTTTGGCTGAGCTCGACGCCGTCACGGTAATTACATGTCGCACCAACATATATATATATATATGTATAATATTCCATTTTTGTTGCCTTTTGGTTGTTTTACGCCACAGACATATGTGTTTGCAGGCGAAAGAAAACCCGTGCACCATACTCTACTTGATCAAAGGCCAGAAGGTGGACGTGGGAAAGGGGATGATAATGGACCCCTCTCAACGCACATTCCACAACCAGCCGATCCCCGCTGGGCACTTCAGGGTTAGCTTGACCAGTGTGAAATCGGGGAACGAGGATTTGCCTCCTCCAGTACAGCATGTGGGAGCGGACGACGAGACCCTGCCGTGGATTGGAAGCTGCAAGAATTGGGTGCTTCTATGGCGGAAGAATCTTATTCGTCTGGAGCCGGCCGAGAGCACACCAATAACTACCACATAGCAACAAGCATGTGCGAAGACCACCACCCCGCCTACACAATTACCAGCTCCTGTAGTGCCGGGTGAGAGCGCCGGACGACATGATGAAGGGGGTGCAAAAGTACTGGCTAATGTAATTTCTCCTGTAGAACAGAGAATGGATGATGAGACGGAGGTCGACCCTATGCATTACCTCAATACAAACGCGTATGACTATGACATAGATATGATGAGTCAACCATATAACAAATCGGGCTATCAGCTTGCTAATGAGGATATGGATGATATGCCCGGGCAGGGTCGTACCATGGATTGCAAAAAGTCTCTCTTCATGAAATCCTCACAGGACACGCCTGAAGATGCCGCCTCAACACAGGCTCAACTAGCCGGGCGCGAGGGTCATACAGTACTTCGCCCAGGAACACTAGGGCAGGGGTTAAGGAAGGGTCTGGAAGGTGTGCCTAAGAAAAAGGAGAGGAAGAGATCGGGGAAGGTAACTGTCTCCAAACAAGCCAGAGCACATAGCAGCCAGACGATGCATTCTGAAGGGCGTGTACCCGTGAAAAGTGAGGTCATGTTCCATCTCACGGGCGAGCCGATGCTACCGTCAAAACCGCTGGAGGCATTATCAGGGGATCTCAGGAGACTGCACGACCATGTGCTGTCGACTGAGAAAAGCCTACTAGCCTCAAAGGATCCAGGATATCCGACATACGTGGCTCATGTGCCTGAGGGGAAGTGCTACGTCTACACACGGCCCACGGAGGTGTTCTTCCTACGGTTTGACCATATCTTTGAGATGTTTCTAACAAGGCGGCTTGATTTTACTATCGTCCGCCTTTTTGCGCTACATATGAGCTCCGTCATGAAGAGTGAAGAAGTCTCGCAAATTTGTGTGGCGGATCCGTACTACATGCACGAGTCTTTCTTGAGTCTCGGCAACTTTGAGTGTGAAACTGCTAGGGAGTACCTCCAAAACATCATGGTACAGAATAAGGACCGGGAAATTGTCCTCGTGCCTTATCATCCAAAGTAAGTTAGTTCCGGACAACCCTTTCGTACATTTCAATCATTCCTTCTCTCTCATATGGGGAATAATTTGAGGTGTCTTTTCCCCGCAGCAATGGGTGCGCCGTCCTTATCGTTCTTTACCCGCAAGTCTCGCACGCCGTGTATTTTGACCCTTCCAGAGACTACGAGAAAAAAGACTACACCCACATAATGAATATTCTAGATGATGCTCTCCAAGGCTTCAGCTTTAGAGGTGGCCACGTGCAGGTCAAGAAACAAAGGAACAAGAAGATGGGTTTCACGCATAAAACTAACTTCTCCTGCATCCATGTCCCAAAACCAAGCAAGAAGGATGGATTCTACATCGTCCATCTCATGATTCAGTTCAACATGGATCGCCAAAAGCTTCGCATTAACAGCAGAAATGATGATCGTATCCACAAGTGGCTAGAATCTCATGGAGAAGCGGATTATAAACTTACAGATGACTTCTTTCGCATCCAAAGCGACATTGCGATGATCATCATGAAAGAAGTCGTCGATGAGAAGGGGATGTTCCACCATGGCCCTATATCGCAAGCTGACGTCCGAACTCGCATAGGCATGCAACGTCTAGACCTCACGCCGTTCAAGAAGCTAGGGTTCGTCCTCGATGATATGGAAGGATGGAACTTCTAGTGATTTATGATGCCGATGATGATGATATGTGTTGGTTGAACTTGTATACTTCTTGTAGCAATGAAACTTTGTGATGTCCACGGTCCATACCGAACTTGCGTAACGCTACTTAGTTAGTTTGCGTACGATGACCTGCGTACCTCTAGTTAATTAATTTGCGTACTGTATGTTGCATCTAGTTGCTAACCCTTTCTTTTTCGGTGTTGCTCTAGTATATTTTGTTTCATGTATATGATTGTACATCCTCTTCATGAACATGCATCTCTAACAGGTACCTATTTTCTTTATGGCGAGATGGAATTGCTATGTCGTGTACAAAGGGAAGGTTCCAGGGGTGTACAACAAGTGGCATGAGTGTCAGGCGCAAGTGAATGGGTTCACGGGCACCAGCCATAAAGGCTTCAAAAGCAGACAAGAAGGAGAAGCTAGTTACTTGAGGTTCACGCTAGCGCGAGAGAGGACTCGTAACCGCCACCTCATGTACTGCATAGTTCCGCTCTCACTCATAGTGACAGCACTTCTTGCGTATACCTTTGTTTAGATGGATGACGTTGTTGTAGTTGCAAGTATTCGAGACTTGCATGTATCGCTATTTTCGAGATGATGACAAGATATCACTTTGTGTTGGATGATGATTATGATGACACTATTTGTATGTACATGCTATGATACATTTGTGGTCTCGCAGACATTTGTATGTGTATCATGATGACATTTCTATGTGCTAAAGATTCTTCTATAAAGCCTGTTCAAATACAAAACAAATATGCCAAAAAAATAACAAAAAAACGTACTTAAATTAGCAGTAGCGAGTGTACAAAAGTTAGCAGCAGCGCCGCAATAGCAGTAGCGCGTCAAGGTAAAGCGGGCTAGAACTACTAGCAGTAGCGAGCTTCCGCAAACAGCGCTGCTGCTACACTTGTGTAGCAGTAGCGCCGGTGAGCACGCGCTACTGCTATATGTTAGCTGTAGCGCCTTATTAGTAGCGCCTATCCCCGCGCTACTGATACATCTAAAACCGCGCTGCTGCTAGCCTTTTCCCTAGTAGTGTTGGTATCCTTCTTCAACAATTCTGTCATGGGCTTTGCAATCTTTGAGAAATTCTCAATGAATCTTCGATAGTATCCTGCCAGTCCAAGGAAACTCCGGATCTCTCCTACTGTTGTTGGTGCTACCCAATTTATCACGGTGACAACCTTGGTGGGGTCTACTGTTATACCTTCTCCGGATATAACATGTCCGAGGAATCCAACTTCCTTCAACCAAAATTCACACTTGCTGAACTTGGCGTATAACTAGAGTTCTCGGAACTTCTCCAATATATACAAAACGCAAATGCTCCTTATGCTCTTCTTCGTTCTTTGAGTAGACCAAAATATCATCAATGAACACCACGACGAACTTATCCAAGAACTCCATAAACACCTTGTTCATCATGTTCATGAAATAGGCAGCTGCATTAGTTAGACCAAATGACATAACGGTATACTCATATAGCCCGTACCTGGTGGTAAAAGCTGTCTTAGGTATATCCTGCTCTTGAATCTTCAACTGATGGTATCCTGATCGCAAATCGATCTTGAAAATACCTTTGCTCCTTGCAATCGGTCAAACAAATCATTGATCATCGGCAGTGGGTACTTGTTCTTGATTGTTAATGCATTCAATCCTCGATAGTCAACAACCATCCTCAATGATCCATCCTTCTTCTCCACTAGAAGTACTGGTGATCCCCAAGGTGAAGAACTTGGGCGAATATAACCTTTATCCAGTAACTCTTTAATCTGCTTCTTAATTTCCTCCAAATCCTTAGTAGGCATCCAGTACGGTCTCTTAGATATTGGTCCTGTGCCTGGAAAAAGCTCAATCAAAAACTCGATGTCTCTATCCGGTGGCATGCCTGGCAACCCTTCTGGAAATACATCAGCAAAATCCTTCACTACTGGTACTTCCTCCTGCACAACTCCTGATTAGGAATTTACGTGCATCCCCTTCGGCTCATGTCTTGACACATACTTTATCCTTCTCCCTTCTGGGGTAGTAAGCAAAATTGACTTGCTGGCGCAATCGATGTTTCCTCCATACATCGATAGCCAATTCATACCCAGAATCACATCCAAACCTTGAGATTCCAAAATGATTAAATCTGAGGGGAAGACATGCTTGCCTATACTCAATGGGACTTGAAAACATCCTCGACTGTCCATATACTCTACTCCTGGTGAGGTTACTAGCATGGGTGTTCCTAGAACCTTGGTGGGTAGTTTATACTTATCCACAAATCCCCTTGATATGTATGAATGTGATGCATCAGTATCAAAAAGAACGAGTGCAGTAAATGACTTAACCAAAAACTTACCTATTACTGCATCTGGTTGGGCTTCAATCTCATCCACATTTACGTGGTTCACCTGTCCCCGGTTAAAAGGGTTCGACTTCTTCCCAGAGCTTCCATTGCCATTTCCATTTTGGCCTTCAGGACATTCATTGGCGTAATGTCCAGTCTTCTGGCACTTAAAGCAAGTGACTTGACTCAAATCTCTCTTGGCTGGTGTTGAGGGATTGGTACGGTTCTGGCCATTGCTTCCTCCATTCCCGTTACCATTCTTAGAACCATTATGGTTGTGTGAGCTACCACCTCCATGGGTATTTTGGAACTGTCCTCCCAATTTCGGGGTAAAATGTGGCTTCTGCTGAGCTCCAGAATTGTACTTCCCTTGTCCATACTTCCTCTTGCGGTTCTCGATCTGTTGGTGCTTCCCTTCAATCATGAGATCTCTATCTACCAACTCCTGGTAGTTATTGAAACTTGCTACCATCAACTGCATACGCAGCTCATCATTCAGTCCTTCCAGAAACTTCTCTTGCTTAGCTGCATCCGTAGCAACGTCATCTGGGGCATAACGTGCTAGCTTACAAAAGTCATCCACATACTGGCCAACTGTACGTCCTCCTTGGCGTAAGTTGTGAAACTCATGCTTCTTCATGGCCATAGCTCCTGCTGAAACATGAGCGGTACGGAAAGCCTGCTGAAATTGATCCCATGTGATAGTGTCTACTGGATAGGTGGCTGTGAAATTCTCCCACCATGATGCTGCAGGTCCTTCAAGCTGATGCGAGGCAAATCGCACCTTCTCCGCATCTGTGCACTCTACAGTGGTCAACTCCCTAGCTGTCTTGCGAAGCCAATCATCTGCAATGATCGGCTCGGTGCTACTAGAGAACACCGGCGGATTCAGCCTAAGAAAACGAGTTAAGTGGTCAACAGGTGGTGCTGGTGGTGGGTTGTTGTTGTTGTTCCCCTGATTCTGATTCTGGACTAACAACTGCATCAAGGCATTCTGCTGCTGGATCAACTGAGTGAGTTCCGGTGGGAAAGCAAATCCATTGTCACGTCTCGGAGGCATCTGAGGGTTTAGAAAAGATGAGAATACAGAATAGAATAAGGTCTAGAGGGAAAACACTACCCATATGCACATGAGACAAATTGCACTCAAAACACTTCATTCAATCAAGAAAGGGCATACAATAGTCTATCTATCGTTACAGAAGTGCTCGGACTATACTAGATACATGGGGGAAATACTATTACTGTTATGGTGGTCTACTAGAAAAACTGCTCCGATGAAGACTCCATAATATTTGCTCCAGCTTCGTCAACATAGTCATCATCGCTATCGTCTGGGTCCGAGTCGGTGTCGTCGATGATGATGTAGTTCTTTGGACAAGTGCAATCTTCATCTTCTCTAGTTGCGGGAAATCCCATAAACACTCTTAGCTTCTTCTTTAGATCATCATTCTTATCTACTAGTGTTGCTATTTCCTCCTCATATCCATCGCGTATAAACTTGAGTTCTTCCTCCAGTTCCGTGCTCTTGGTCATGGCCTTCTTCAGATCCATCATGCCTGCGCACATCTGGTTCTCTTGGCGTCGAATGTGCTGGTTTAACTCCTGGATGAAAGCTGCAATTGATCTGTCCTTCTTGATGCTGATCATCTCCCATTGCTCATCTCGGCGCCCACAAATCTGGTAGATTGTATCCTTAAGCTCCCCGTGGTAAACTTCTCCAATGCGTCCCATGGTGATGTGGGCTGCCATGCTCTTTCTTAGACTCCAGGTTGGTGCATCAAAGGAAAACTCTATGGCCTTAGTGACGGGCAAGAACGTTCTTCCTGGAACTTGTACTTGAATCATCCAGCGCTCTTCTTCAGGTAAAGTGGCGTTGTAGGTCCCGGTGAGGCTTGGTACTCCGATGTTCAGGTATCTAGTGACTTCCTTCAGGTGTCGTCCAAAGGGTGTATCTTCATCCGGTTGCGTGAACTTGTTCCTTGCATCCGCCATCCTCAAAGAGAGTAGAAAAGATGAGGAGTCGGAAATGAGAAGAGAGAGTAGTGATCTAGGGCTTTAGCTTAGTGGTCGTATCCTACAGTCAGCGTGTGCTCTGATACCAGCTTGTAGCGACCAGACCTCAAACAGTCTAATCTCTGTGCATCAGTGTCATCCCTGGATCAGTAATGCTGACACGCACAGTACTCGAAGGATTTATAACAGAGTAGCAATCACACACTTATTACATCGAATGTCTCCAAAGAGAACTTATTACAATAAATATGGCTTAAGGCCATCTAAGTAACGATAATAGTGGAAGGCTTGGAAGATAAAGTGAGCCCATCAACTCCAACGGCATCACTGAGTATAGAACCACGATCCTAAAGCATCTTACTCGTCGTCTGAAAAGTCTGCAACATTAACATTGCAGCCCGAAAACGGGTCAGCACATGGAATATGCTGGCAATGTAACACATAGAGAGTAATCAAAGAATAATGCTATACTACATGCATATATGGCTGGTGGAAAGGTGTATGGTTATAGTTTTTGCATAAAGCTAATTTTTCCCTACTGCAAAGGAATAGATTTATTTAACTATCATGGTGGTTGTTAAACATTGAGAATGGTTGACAGCATTCTCAATCCCAATTAAGTAACATCATCATTAAGCAAACCCAACAATATTAATTAAAGTAACATGATGAGATTCACATGATAATCCAAGTACTAGATACTCAAAATGTCCATAACCGGGGACACGGCTAATCATGATTAGTTTATACACTCTGCAGAGGTTTGTGAACTTTTCCCCACAAGACTCGATCTCCTTCGTTGGTTTTCTCGCACTGCATGGTGTTTGAGAAACGGATTACCGAGACACAGTCGTTCAGAAGCGCTAGCACCTTACGATGGGTAGACCTGTACACCTACTTTCCCCTACATCTGCTAGTCTACCACTGCAAGAGTTCGCACGACTTAATCAACTATGCTAGAGCCCATAATAGAATGCGGCTGCACACGGAAGTTTCTAGCATGAATAATCTTATGATCCCTTTGAGCCTGGGTGGCGGTCCAAAAACAAACAGGCAATCTTGGAATACCCACGTACGTCAATCCACCAAGATGTGTATTAAAGTTTCCACCTTAAATAAACCATTAATTAACAATCTCACATCTGTCATGGATACACTCACCCAATCGATGTCTACTAGCATAGAATGGCATAATAAGCAAACGTAGAAGTAACTCCCAAGGGTTTGATAATAAAACTGGTAATAGGTACTACCTCATCTACATCCCAAAACCCACATATTAATCAGATCCTAATCATGCAATTGGTTGAGGATTGATCCAATGCAATAAAACTGGGTAGTAAAGGGATATGATCAAAGTGTTACTTGCCTTGATGATGATCCGTGAAACCTAGGTATTCAAAGTAGCAAGCGGCGCAATCCGGGTACTCTATCGCAAACAATCAAACAAGCATACAATAAGTACTCATCTAATGCATAGGTAAAACTCAAATAAGAGATCTAACCAGAAAGTTCAACTTAAGAACTCCGGTTTGCAAAAAGAATCAAATCGAACGAAACAACGAAAGTCAAACGGCGAAAGAAACAAGCTTCGTTTACTAATCTGGATCTAAGTCAAATTTTACAGTAGTAAAAACTCGTTTGAGTAGATTATTCGGAAAGAGAGTTCTGAGACGAAACACTATGTGCTTGAATCGCCTGATTCCGATAAACGAGCGAAAAGTTATACTAAAACGAAAATCGGATCAGAAATCGCAATCAGAAAAATCGCGGAATAAATCCGAGAAAAAGAAAAAAGACAAACAGATTAATGAACGAACGTTCGTTATCTGGATCTAAATGATGAACGTGTTCGTTAAAACGAACGAACGAGCGAACGATCGCTAAATAACCTAAACCAAAAAAACGGATCTAATAAAAAACAGATCTAAAAAACCGAAAGGTTTTTCTAAAAAAACGGTGCCGGCGGGGTCAACCTCGACGG